>NW_017307052.1:690214-714715 GCF_000935625.1 Nanorana parkeri | reverse complement strand
CCCCCCCCACACACACACACACACACACACATACTTCCAGGTGCTATTGTAATATATTCCCCACACACACACACACACACACACACGCTTCCAGGTGCTATTATAACCAGATAATCAATGTTCTTCACTTCACCTCTCATAATGTCATAATGTTATGGCTGATTGGTGCATATACAGAAGGAACACCTCAGCGTTATGAAAGACTGACACAAAATGATTTTAGTACACACACACACACTTCCAGGTGCTATTGTAATATATTCCCCACACACACACACACACACACACACGCTTCCAGGTGCTATTATAACCAGATAATCAATGTTCTTCACTTCACCTCTCATAATGTCATAATGTTATGGCTGATTGGTGCATATACAGAAGGAACACCTCAGCGTTATGAAAGAATGACACAAAATGATTTTAGTTTCTCTTTTAAGGTCTATAAATATGTGAATTCCTCATTTCAGCTCAAAAAATGGATGTGCAAATCACCGGTCTTCGGTTCTCACAAGCCACCCAGAAGGGTTGGGCTGGGAAAGATGATCTGGTTTGTTCTCACAGAGCGCTATCAACCCCAAAATAAATGTCTTCCTCCTTTACCTTCAAAGACCAATAACACCCCCCTCACGGCGTTGTGGTGCCGGTACCCATGACTCTGTGTGATGCTGCGCTGTTTTCAGCAACACTATCAGCTTGTTCAATCTTGATCTTCTGTAATGTCAGCACTTTGCTTATCTCTGCTTAATGGTATGTGTTGGAGGGAAATTAAATCACATCGCTCCTTATCTCCGATCTCTATTGACTCTTGAGTTCACCTCTTCCCTACTTCCCTCATTGGAGATATCATATAGCCATACGTGGCCATTGCCCATGTGGCCTTAAGGTTCACAGTTTCTTAGGTGTGTTGTTGGGGCTTATACCTACAGATCTCAGGCTCAGCTCTACCAGCATCTATGATCAGTGATTTAAATAGTATTTCCTGTACGTATTATGGTCAGGACTACGAAAATACAATTTTTAGATAACTGTTGTTAGACATGAAAGTATTAAATATTGCACATTAATACCTATATTACCCTTATAAGCCAGCAGGTGGCGTCACAAACTTCTTTTTACATTTCACAGGCTTTCTGCTGTTTCTTTGATGAAGGGACCCTGCGGTTTAAAGCACTCAGTAGCCAAAGCTGAAATTTACACACACAAGTGAATTAGCGATCGGAGCAGGAACGTATCCTTAATTGATCAGTGCTTTCCACAGTTTGAGCCACACAAATGGGGGGAGAAAAGCAGAAAGCCTTTGTTGTGCTGTCTCTAGCTAATCCATGTTGCTCTGGGAATCCTTTGTCTTTAATTGCTCATTTGTAAAGGAAAGATTGTATATAGATGGCAAAATTAAAACAGATATAAAACAATAAAAAAAACCTATTGAGCTTAATGGATGTAGGTTAGTCCTAGTGTTACAGGGAAGGTTAGGGTTACAGGGAGGGTTAGTGGTAGGGTTACAGGGAGGGTTAGTGTTGGGGTTACAGGGAGGGTTAGTGTTAGGGTTACAGGGAGGGCTAGTGTTAGGGTTACAGGGAGGGTTAGTGGTAGGGTTACAGGGAAGGTTAGTGTTACGGTTACAGGTAGGGTATGTGGTAGGGTTCCAAGGAGGGTTAGTGGTTGGGTTACAGGGAGGGTTAGTGTTAGGGTTGCAGGGAGGGTTAGTGTTAGGGTTACAGGTAGGGTATGTGGTAGGGTTCCAAGGAGGGTTAGTAGTAGGCTTACAAGGATGGTTAGTGGTAGGGTTACAAGGAGGGTTAGTGGTAGGGTTACAGGGAGGGTTAGTGGTAGGGTTACAGGGAGGGTTAGTGGTAGGGTTACAGGGAGGGTTAGTGGTAGGGTTACAGGGAGGGTTAGTGGTAGGGTTACAGGGAGGGTTAGTGTTAGGGTTACAGGGAGGGTTAGTGTTAGGGTTACAGGGAGGGTTAGTGTTAGGGTTACAGGGAGGGTTAGTGTTAGGGTTACAGGGAGGGTTAGTGTTAGGGTTACAGGGAGGGTTAGTGTTAGGGTTACAGGGAGGGTTAGTGTTAGGGTTACAGGGAGGGTTAGTGTTAGGGTTACAGGGAGGGTTAGTGTTAGGGTTACAGATAGAGTTAGTGTTAGGGTTACAGGAAGGGTTAGTGTTAGGGTTACAGGGAGGGGTAGGGTTACAGGGAGGGTTAGTGTTGGGGTTACAGGGAGGGTTAGTGTTAGGGTTACAGGGAGGGCTAGTGTTAGGGTTACAGGGAGGGTTAGTGGTAGGGTTACAGGGAAGGTTAGTGTTACGGTTACAGGTAGGGTATGTGGTAGGGTTCCAAGGAGGGTTAGTGGTTGGGTTACAGGGAGGGTTAGTGTTAGGGTTGCAGGGAGGGTTAGTGTTAGGGTTACAGGTAGGGTATGTGGTAGGGTTCCAAGGAGGGTTAGTAGTAGGCTTACAAGGATGGTTAGTGGTAGGGTTACAAGGAGGGTTAGTGGTAGGGTTACAGGGAGGGTAAGTGGTAGGGTTACAGGGAGGGTAAGTGGTAGGGTTACAGGGAGGGTTAGTGTTAGGGTTGCAGGGAGGGTTAGTGGTGGGGTTACAGGGAGGGTTAGTGGTAGGGTTAGAGGGAGGGTTATTGTTAGGTTTACAAGGAGGGTTAGGGTTAAAGGGAGAGTTACGGTTACAGAGAGGGTTAGTGTTAAGGTTACAGGGAGGATTAGTGATGGGGTTAAGGGGGGTAAGTGTAAAAGTTACAGAAAGTGTTAGGTCCAAGGTTACAGGGAGAGTTAGTTTAACGATTACAGGAAAGGTTAGTGTTAGGATTATGGCGAGGGCTTGTGTTAGGGTTACAGGGAGGGTTAATATTAGTGTTATAACTACAGGGCATGGTAAGTGTTAGGGTTACAAGGGAGGGTTGATGTTAGGGTTACAGAGAGGGTTAGTGTTGGGATTACAGGGAAGGTTTGTGCTAGGGTTACCAAGAGGGTTAGTGTAAGGATTATAGGAAGGGTTGGTGTTAGGGTTACAAGAAGGGTTCATGTTAGGATTATGGAGAAAGCTTGTGGTAGGATTACAGGGAGGGTTAGTGTTAGGGTTACAGGGAGGGTTAGTGTTAGGGTTACAGGGAGAGTTAGTGGTAGGGTTACAGGGAGAGTTAGTGGTAGGGTTACAGGGAGGCTTAGTGGTAGGGTTACAAGGAGGGTTAGTGGTAGGGTTACAGGGAGGGTAAGTGGTAGGGTTACAGGGAGGGTAAGTGGTAGGGTTACAGGGAGGGTAAGTGGTAGAGTTACAGGGAGGGTAAGTGGTAGGGTTACAGGGAGGGTTAGTGTTAGGGTTGCAGGGAGGGTTAGTGGTGGGGTTACAGGTAGGGTTACAGGGAGGGCTAGTGTTAGGGTTAGAGGGAGGGTTAGTGTTAGGGTTACAGGTAGGGTATGTGGTAGGGTTCCAAGGAGGGTTAGTGGTAGGGTTACAGGGAGGGTTATTGTTAGGGTTACAGGGAGGGTTAGTGGTTGGGTTACAGGGAGGGTTAGTTTTTGAGATTACAGGGAAGGTTAGTGTTACGGTTACAGGGAGGGTTAGTGTTAGGGTTACAAGGAGGGTTAGGGTTAAAGGGAGAGTTACGGTTACAGAGAGGGTTAGTGTTAAGGTTACAGGGAGGATTAGTGATGGGGTTAAGGGGGGGGTAAGTGTAAAAGTTACAGAAAGTGTTAGTTCTAGGGTTACAGGGAGAGTTAGTTTAACGATTACAGGAAAGGTTAGTGTTAGGATTATGGCGAGGGCTTGTGTTAGGGTTACAGGGAGGGTTAATATTAGTGTTATAACTACAGGGCATGGTAAGTGTTAGGGTTACAAGGGAGGGTTGATGTTAGGGTTACAGAGAGGGTTAGTGTTGGGATTACAGGGAAGGTTTGTGCTAGGGTTACCAAGAGGGTTAGTGTAAGGATTATAGGAAGGGTTGGTGTTAATGTTAGGATTATGGAGAGAGCTTGTGTTAGGGTTACAGGGAGGGATAGTATTAGAATTACAGGGAATAAAGGCGTCCGTCGCCAGCACACCATGGATCCTTTATCAACAGAACTATCGTTTATTTAGGGCAATCACATCACAATCAGTGCAGATCCAGTGTTTTGAGGCAACGCAGGACCTCGTCATCAGGCATGTGATATCATGCGTGCCTTTTTTTGGCTCTCCATTCAGCGGTCACACTCTGGCATTGTCAATCAGGACAGCAAGGGCCTACACAAAATCCGGAGTGTAGGAGGGAATAGGAGAGAGGAACTGGGTATCACATCTTCTACCGCTAGATTTAACAAGTTAAATCCATTTTAGCGTGTGCGGGGAGAAGGAGTCAAAGGGTCCCTGAGTTCAGCTTCGGGTTGCAGGATGCCAGATTGCAATGAGGTAACCTGTAGCACCTTCCTTGCTATAGTCCTAACCACTCAGTCATAATGCTACCCTTATAAACTCTCAGAACCTAAAATAACTTCTTTTTTTCTGTCTTGTCTACATTTGAGGTTCCTAACTCTGGGAAGGGAATAAAGACTGCCGCCTTTTGTAAGAAATGTTCTCAGATTAAAATCACAGAGTCACAGGCATTTGCTTGTTTCTTTTTATTAGTTTACCCCAGTAGACGTGTAGGAAGTCAAACCACAGACCTCATCCACCTCTTCCTTACACCATTATCTTATTTGTGATCACGTTTAGAGTGGAAACCTCACTAGATGCATCAAGAGTGTTTCCAATTGTACAGTCCAGGGTAAATGGTCTATTTGGGTTCATGAGGATCTAACTGCTCCCCACCCGTTAGAGGCTGCACCCGGCGAGCCTGTCAGGTCATCAACTATTGCCAGCTGGGCAAATTCCAAGGCTACTGAAAAATCCTGTCCGAGAACTTACAGCCCTCCTATATTCTATCAAAGACTAACAGGGTTATTCACAAAAGGATGAAGGGTTTGGAGAAGGCCGGAGAAGTGAACAATCTAGGACAACATCGCTGATTTGGAAAAATTCTGCAATTCAGCTCACTTTCCAGTTCAGCTATGTTGTCCTAGATTGTTGACTTCTCCGGCCTTCTCCAAACTCTTCACCCTTTTGTGAATTGCCCTATAAAAAATAATACAAACTAAGACTACAAACTAAGAAATGGATGGACTATAACTTTTTGAATTTTCTTTTCATTTGTTGCAAACTTAGGAAATCTGGATTTCAACATTCGATGGGATGTTCATGCTGCCTGTGTACACCCATTACTCAGGCATTTTTGTACTTCCTTCTGTGTTTGTAAACATTTATATTTAGATACTTTGATGTTGTAACAAAGTATTTTGAAACTGGTTAATGCAAATCTGTGGCTATAATAAATAAGGGAAATGAATAGGAGAGAGGAACTGGGTATCACATCTTCTACCGCTAGATTTAACAAGTTAAATCCATTTTAGCGTGTGCGGGGAGAAGGAGTCAAAGGGTCCCTGAGTTCAGCTTCGGGTTGCAGGATGCCAGATTGCAATGAGGTAACCTGTAGCACCTTCCTTGCTATAGTCCTAACCACTCAGTCATAATGCTACCCTTATAAACTCTCAGAACCTAAAATAACTTCTTTTTTTCTGTCTTGTCTACATTTGAGGTTCCTAACTCTGGGAAGGGAATAAAGACTGCCGCCTTTTGTAAGAAATGTTCTCAGATTAAAATCACAGAGTCACAGGCATTTGCTTGTTTCTTTTTATTAGTTTACCCCAGTAGACGTGTAGGAAGTCAAACCACAGACCGCATCCACCTCTTCCTTACACCATTATCTTATTTGTGATCACGTTTAGAGTGGAAACCTCACTAGATGCATCAAGAGTGTTTCCAATTGTACAGTCCAGGGTAAATGGTCTATTTGGGTTCATGAGGATCTAACTGCTCCCCACCCGTTAGAGGCTGCACCCGGCGAGCCTGTCAGGTCATCAACTATTGCCAGCTGGGCAAATTCCAAGGCTACTGAAAAATCCTGTCCGAGAACTTACAGCCCTCCTATATTCTATCAAAGACTAACAGGGTTATTCACAAAAGGATGAAGGGTTTGGAGAAGGCCGGAGAAGTGAACAATCTAGGACAACATCGCTGATTTGGAAAAATTCTGCAATTCAGCTCACTTTCCAGTTCAGCTATGTTGTCCTAGATTGTTGACTTCTCCGGCCTTCTCCAAACTCTTCACCCTTTTGTGAATTGCCCTATAAAAAATAATACAAACTAAGACTACAAACTAAGAAATGGATGGACTATAACTTTTTGAATTTTCTTTTCATTTGTTGCAAACTTAGGAAATCTGGATTTCAACATTCGATGGGATGTTCATGCTGCCTGTGTACACCCATTACTCAGGCATTTTTGTACTTCCTTCTGTGTTTGTAAACATTTATATTTAGATACTTTGATGTTGTAACAAAGTATTTTGAAACTGGTTAATGCAAATCTGTGGCTATAATAAATAAGGGAAAGTAACACGTACATAGTATAGTAGCCACTTACAAATGCCTGCATGGCTGGTCACATTTTCTAAAAAGCACCTCGACCTCCGAATCATAGATAGCTCTGCTATGTGAATAGATGCACAATTTCCTGACCAATAGCCCACCCCCCTCCCCCAATTAAAGAGACCCTGTATCACGTACCTGGTGGGGAGCCGAGCGGTGAGGAGGCCTCCTTTGCAGCACGAGTTCCACACCCCTGAATGTGGAGACAGGAGGTGGGGAAACTACGGGCAGCACCGGTGCCGGACGATGCAGGACACTGGGCCTGGGCAGGTCCTTGAGGCCCGTCTTCAGTGAGGCAGGAAGCAGGCGCTGATGCGGCTGGAGCAGAGCGGAGTCAGGCAAGCCAGGGTCAGCAACAATCGGGCAGCAAGGTACAAAAGGAGAAGGCAAAAGAGAATCCAGGGACAAGCAGAAGTCGGAGGCAGGCGGCAATCAGGCAAGGTCAAGGAATCCGGTCGATGATGATATGGCAACAGGCAAGATACAGGAATACACACTAAAGCTGAAAGACCACTCAGCAAAGATCCTGGGAGTTGCGCCAGCTTAAATAGGATCATTCCCAGACAGAGCAAGTCACTTCCTGTGCGCCATGTGCCGTTTGCGCATGCGCAGTAGCTGCCGTTTGCACATGCGCAGTAGCTGCCGTTTGCGCAGTCGTAACTCTGCCGTTAGGCATGGTCTTACACCCTGATGCCAGACCATTCATTTTAATCTTCCCATAACATTATACACCAATCACCCATAACAATTCAACCACCTGCCTAATATTAGATAGGTCCCACTTTTGCCACATGAGCGTCCTCACTCACGCTGACCCACATACCAGGAACGGACGGGGGAGGGGGCGGGTACAGCTAGCTCTGCCGTGCCCGAATGCCCGTATGGTCAGTCCGCCCCTGGTGGTGCATTGAACTCAACGGCACCGCAGCCGAGCCCTCTGCCCCCAGTGCGATCGCCGGCACCCAAACGTGTGACACATTAGTGCCCGCGTTCTGGCCCAGTACAATCTGCACAAAATAGTGCATGCAGCATAGGGCCGCACTGAGACTGTGCGGCCCGGTACAATTTGATCCGCGGACCAGTACCGGTCCGCGGACTGGGGGTTGGGGAACACTGCACTAGACCTCTGAAGGTATGCTGTGGTATGGACTCCACTAGACCTCTGAAGGTACGCTGTGGTATGGACACCATTAGACCTCTGAAGGTATGCTGTTGTATGGACACCATTAGACCTCTGAAGGTATGCTGTTGTATGGACACCACTAGACCTCTGAAGGTATGCTGTGGTATCTGGCACCAAGCCGTCATTAGCAGATCCTTTAAGTCCTGTAAGTTGTGAGGTGATCGGCCTCCATGGATCGGACTTGTTTTTACAGCACAACCCACAGATGATCCATTGGAATGAGATCTGGAGAATTTGGAGGCCAAGTCAACAGCTCAAACATGTTGTGTTCCTCAAACCATTCTGGCTGGTGGTATTCAGCATTGCTGTATAATCATTATACAGCAATGCTGAATACCACCCAGCTACAGTCCCCCAATCCCCCCAAGCCAGCCATCACCCACAGACTCCCCAACCTTACCTACATCCAGGCTGCAGCACCTCTCCTTGGCGGCCAGTGGAGGGGAGGGGTCACAGGAGAGCGTCCTCACTCACGCTGACCCACATACCAGGAACGGACGGGGGAGGGGGCGGGTACAGCTAGCTCTGCCGTGCCCGAATGCCCGTATGGTCAGTCCGCCCCTGGTGGTGCATTGAACTCAACGGCACCGCAGCCGAGCCCTCTGCCCCCAGTGCGATCGCCGGCACCCAAACGTGTGACACATTAGTGCCCGCGTTCTGGCCCAGTACAATCTGCACAAAATAGTGCATGCAGCATAGGGCCGCACTGAGACTGTGCGGCCCGGTACAATTTGATCCGCGGACCAGTACCGGTCCGCGGACTGGGGGTTGGGGAACACTGCACTAGACCTCTGAAGGTATGCTGTGGTATGGACTCCACTAGACCTCTGAAGGTACGCTGTGGTATGGACACCATTAGACCTCTGAAGGTATGCTGTTGTATGGACACCATTAGACCTCTGAAGGTATGCTGTTGTATGGACACCACTAGACCTCTGAAGGTATGCTGTGGTATCTGGCACCAAGCCGTCATTAGCAGATCCTTTAAGTCCTGTAAGTTGTGAGGTGATCGGCCTCCATGGATCGGACTTGTTTTTACAGCACAACCCACAGATGATCCATTGGAATGAGATCTGGAGAATTTGGAGGCCAAGTCAACAGCTCAAACATGTTGTGTTCCTCAAACCATTCTTTCATGTTTGCAGTGTGGCAGGGAGCACTCTCCCATTGAAAAAGGTCACTGCCACCAGGGAATACTATTTCCATGAAGGGGTGTAATTGGCCAGCAGCAATGTTTAGGTCGGTGGAACGTGTCAAATTGACAACCTTAAATCCTGAATGGCAGGATTTAAGGTTTTCCAGCAGAACATTTCCCGAAGCATCAGACTGCATCTGTCGGCTTGCCTTCTTCCCATAGTGCATCCTGGAGCCATCTCTTACCCAGGTAAATGACACACACACACACATGGCCATCTATATGATGTAAAGGAAAACATGATTCATCATGTATCGTTTTTGTATCAGAACCAGCATAAGGGTTTTCAGCAATTTGAGCTCCAGTAGCTCTTCTTTTGGATCAGACTACACGGACCAGCCTTCTCCCCCCACATGCATCAATGAACCTTGGCCACCGAGACTGACCTTCCCTGCCATGGTGACATCATCTGGCACTTGTGCCTCTCTGTGCCGCTGCACACCTGTTCTGCCATCCAGGGGCTCTGGGACTGGAGCTGCAAGGGATGCCGCCCTCGTCAACTCAGACTCCACTAAGCTACGTGACAGTCCCCATTCAGAAGAAAGATTACAACGTCTGGCAGAGGGTATCTTCCAACACTAGCTTTCTTTACGACCCTAAGATGTCAAATGCCACATATTGGAAGATATGAAAAGGTGTGTCACAAAAAACAAATCCTTTAGATATGCCTAAAGGATTTTAGGCACACCCACCAATCATGTCCACCAGTCAATCCAGCAACATGGCGCACTTTGCATGGTACGCTTTCCTTAGCCAACAGGGATCTGTCTCCACTGTAGAAGAGCTAGATGGCTGCGTTTGCCCCCCAGGTCAAATGTTCTCAGTTCAACCTTCAGCAAAAAAGTGTGTGCATTCATGGGATTCCGTTTCCATGTTTGGTGTAGGTATAAAACAGAGACATCCCATTCCCGCGGCAGCCAACAGTAGGTATGGGCATCTGCCCTTGGTGATGGGGGCTAGCATCTCCCCTTCCCCTTGCCTGAGCTCACTTCTGATAATAGACCCTCAATGGTTACATTTACCTGCTAATTCCCTCCAGCGTTCTTCAGAATTGTTACATTGTATCTCTTGTTACATTGTATCTCTTGTATTTATTTCATATTAAGTGATCTCGCCAAGATCACTTGTACAAAGCAAGCGGCGGCTTCCCCGCTGTACATTTAGCTCTGCTTGCCTAAAGCACGGATAAATATAGAAAACAACTACCCGCCCCGGCGCCCGGAACTGCAAGTCCCATGCATCGGGAGATAGGAATTTCACATCCCTGCTGCCCCGAGGCCGGGCCTTGGTTGGCCTTGTGGGAAATGCGGCCCTGCATATAACCCTCAGCTCCATCTAGTACCCATATTGTGGTATTTTCTTGATCCACTACTGCCTATAGTACTTAAAGAACATTCGACCAAAAGAGAAAATTGTCTTAAGTACATTGAATAAGCAATGCAGATGGTTGCTGGAGGATAGCATCTCCCCTCCCCTTTGCCTGAGCTCACTGCTGATAACAGACCTTCAATAACCTGTAATGTATAAAAAGTAATCAGAACAATACTGGCCATGCACTGGTAGACATTTGAATAAACATCCATATAAAAAAAATCTCATCAGAGCATTCGATAAACAATCTATTTTGGAATAAATCGAGTTTCCTGAAGGAAAACCACATTTACTGTATGAATTATGTTCATTTCGGGAAACACCTTCCATCCTGCTCCTTTTTAAGCATTTCTACAGATGACAACAATCATCGATTTGACCCCTTTTGAATATCAGACAAATGTTCCCGAAAGTCACAATATGATATCTATAGAGGAGCAGTGTTGTCACCCTAGGACAGAGCTACAAAAAAACACCCCATTTTGTCTCGATAATGAAGAGGGAAGGGGTTCTGTAGTCCACAGAGATATCTAGGAACAATGTAACTGAAAGGAGTACAGCACAGGCAGAGAGCACAGGATGTTTTTATAGCTGAGATTTCTAACTGGATCAACCTTTTTCTGCATTTATCCAAAAGATGTAACAAAACCATTTTCAATTAAACAGACTGAAGAGTAGAAAATAAGAGAGGTTCATTTATTAGGGTTTATATACTCTTTAACTTTAGATATGTATAAACTGATATTATGTTTAATCATGTTATTATATGCATATTATCATTATTTTCTAAATACACTTTTGACACAGGGTGCTTCCAAGCTTTGGTGTGTGAATGCTGCTGCAAGAAAGCCCAGCAATAGCTCTGCACTGCTCCTAAAGATTGAAGATCTAGTCATCTCCAAAGGAGAGCAGGAGGGGGAGGGTGTCCATTTTTTTAGTGATTTAGCTGTATGTGTGTAAATTTAAATCCTGCTTTTCAGATATGTGATCACAGCACAGCAGTAAATAAGAATAAGAGACGTTCATTGTTAGGACTTATATACTTTTTAGGTTGAGACATTTACAAACTGATATTGTGTTTAATCGTTTTATTATATGCTTATTATCTTTTCTTTTCTAAATAAATTTTAACACAGGGTGCTTCCAAGCTTTGGTGTATGAATGTTGCTGTAGGAAAGCCCAGCACTAGCTCTGCACTTGCTGACTGCTCCTGCACACTGACGATCTAGAGAGCAAGAGGGTGTCCCTTTTTTTGAGTAATTTAGCTGTAGCTGTGTAAACTGAGATCCTGCTATTCAGGTCTGTGATCACGGTTCAGCAGTAATCCAGCAATCTGAACCTCTGGGGCACCAGACTTCCAGATTGAAAGGAAATATGAAATATTGTAAACTTGAAATATTTATCTGAAAAATCTTGTGTTACCTAATGATCAAAAAAAAGGTAAAAACTTTATTAAATTATTCATATAGTACATAAATAAGAACATTTATGGAACACACTGTTGATCACATTAGACTGAATAGTCACATTTCGAAGGTGTGAGATAGTGTCCTGCGGATCTCCAGGGCTGTGCGCTCGCTCCATCACTCTACTCATTTCATACTGTGCTAACCAGGATGTGGGCGCAGCATTGGTGTGGTTGTTTTGGGCACAGAGAGTTTCAGCGCCAGCTAATTTTGTGCACAAAAAAACAAATTATCTCATCAAAAAGTATCATCTTAAAGGTGAACTGTAGGCAGATATAAAGGACACAGGTCAACGCAGCTCTGTAATAATGATTACATCATTCAATGTGTTTTTTTAAATACAAACAGCGTACATATCTGATTATGATCTGGTATCAGCCTCTTGCAGTCCCTGCACAGCAGAGCTGGAGAGTGAGAGGAAGTAGTAGCAGAAGGAGCAAATCAGTTCTTGTGCTAACAAGCTGATAGCAGGAGAGAGCAGAGAGTTAGAGAGATGAGCTCAACACTCTGCTGCTTCTCCTTTTACTGTCCAGTCACGGGTTGCAGGTGGGTCTGGGATGACCCGGGCTCAGAGCAGGTGGGTTGAATGATGCTGGCCTTCACACTGAGGACATCTAGTGGCTGAAAAATGGATTGAAGGTGAATATTGTTGTTGTATGAAGCTGGTTTTGTTATTTATTCCTTTTATGATTTGTGGTTGGAGTTTTGCTGTAAGTACACAGGTTATTCTTAACCTTAACCTTACTTCTGACCCTAGATCCATACACATACCCTTCGTCATCTGTGGGGTCAAAAACGTGCAGTCGGGCATAAAAGCATAAACAAATAAATAAGTGCCAGTGCAAGACATTGCAAGTCTGCTGGCCAAGATAAAAAACACACACTGCAAGAGCAAGCATGTGCACTAAAAGAAGACACATGCAAAGAGAGAAGATACACGTAATGAGAGCAGAAACATGCAGTGAAAGCTGACATGTGCATTGAAAGGACAAATGTTTGGCGCACTGACAATAGTTTATCTGGACCTTTGACCACATAAGAATTGAACCTATAACTGTAGCAGCTTATTGGTACCAAATTATAATCAACTAAGCTATCCAGCCAGATACTGCAAGTTATTTTCTGGCCTATGAACAAATATGAACAAATACACAATAGGATGTGTTTGCAGGCTTTTGCAAATTTCGAAATGGCCTCAGAGTAGTTTTCTGTTTTTTATTGAACATAGTAACTATTCAAAAGCAGAGAAAAGCCACAGCTGAATGTGAGATGTGAGGTGTTCAGAAGGTTGCATGTATGATCACTTTGGGGCCTTGGAAAGTCTTGGAAAGTTTTGCTAGCAAGCCGCTTTGCTGAATTTGCTTATGCTACAATTTGATATTTATAATTCTACAGTCCTACTGTCAATGCATTATCGTCTACCATAAGGTCTGTGAAGGTTCTCATTGATCCAGGTCATAGTATAACTAGTTGTAGATAGCTATGTTGAACTGGACTTGTTCTGTAATGTTGAAGATCTGTGAAGGTTCTCATTGATCCAGGTCATAGTGTAGCTAGTAGTCGGTAGTCGCATTCAACTGGATTTGTTCTGTAATGTTGAAGGTCTGTGAAGTTCTCATGTATCCAGGTCATGGTATAGCTGGTAGTAGTTGGTCACATTCATCTGGACTTGTTCTGTAATGTTGAAGGTCTGTGAAGGTTCTCATTGATCCAGGTCATGGTATAGCTAGTGGTAGTTGGTCACATTCAGCTAGACGTGTTCTGCATTGATGAAGGTCTGTGAAGGTTCTCATTAATCCAGGTCATGGTATAGCTAGTAGTAGTTGGTCACAATTATCTGGACTTGTTCTGTAATGTTGAAGGTCTGTGAGGGTTCTCATTGATCCAGGTCATGGTATAGCTAGTAGTAGTTGGTCACATTCATCTGGACTTGTTCTCTAATGTTGAAGGTCTGTGAAGGTTGTCATTGATCCAGGTCATGGTATAGCTAGCAGTTGGTCACATTTACCTGGACTTGTTCTGTAATGTTGAAGGTCTGTGAAGGTTCTCATTAATCCAGGTCATGGTATAGCTAGTAGTAGTTTGTCACATTCATCTGGACTTGTTCTGTAATGTTGAAGGTCTGTGAAGGTTCTCATTAATCCATGTCATAGTATATCCAGTAGTAGATAGTCGCATTCACCTGGACTTGTTCTGTAATACGTTTCACTACTCATCCAAGCAACTTCCTCAGTTCTAATGAGTGTCAAGGACATACCCCAGCATTTATATCCACACGAGATACCTTAATCCAATCACCATGGAATGTGTCAAGGCAGATTTCTGTAATGTTGAAGGTCTGTGAAGGTTCTCATTGATCCAGGTCATGGTATAGCTAGTGGTAGTTGGTCACATTCAGCTAGACGTGTTCTGCATTGATGAAGGTCTGTGAAGGTTCTCATTAATCCAGGTCATGGTATAGCTAGTAGTAGTTGGTCACAATTATCTGGACTTGTTCTGTAATGTTGAAGGTCTGTGAGGGTTCTCATTGATCCAGGTCATGGTATAGCTAGTAGTAGTTGGTCACATTCATCTGGACTTGTTCTCTAATGTTGAAGGTCTGTGAAGGTTGTCATTGATCCAGGTCATGGTATAGCTAGCAGTTGGTCACATTTACCTGGACTTGTTCTGTAATGTTGAAGGTCTGTGAAGGTTCTCATTAATCCAGGTCATGGTATAGCTAGCAGTTGGTCACATTTACCTGGACTTGTTCTGTAATGTTGAAGGTCTGTGAAGGTTCTCATTGATCCAGGTCATGGTATAGCTAGTAGTAGTTTGTCACATTCATCTGGACTTGTTCTGTAATGTTGAAGGTCTGTGAAGGTTCTCATTAATCCATGTCATAGTATATCCAGTAGTAGATAGTCGCATTCACCTGGACTTGTTCTGTAATACGTTTCACTACTCATCCAAGCAACTTCCTCAGTTCTAATGAGTGTCAAGGACATACCCCAGCATTTATATCCACACGAGATACCTTAATCCAATCACCATGGAATGTGTCAAGGCAGATGTTGATTCCCCCAGAAGATGATAGGTGTGACATTTTGTAAATCTCTTACATGTTCTCACTAGGGTAGAGATGTTAAAATAGAATTATATGTGGGTAAGAGTTGGTGTCAAAGGCCCGCATTCTACATATTTTACGTTACTTCGCCTGTGTTTGGGTGTTGAGTCTTTGTACATGCAAAAGACCCAACACCAAACACAAGAAAAGTAACTTGTGTATCTATGCAGTCCAGTGTAGTGCAAAGTCTGACAGACAGCACCCAGTAGCCTTGCTGCGGAAAAGGGACATTCATTTGAAGACAGAGAGGTACAAATTTAGGACAGGTTCACAAGAGGTGTGAAAGAGGCTATCTACGTCAACCTGTACAATGTTTCCTGAACAGAAAGGCTGCTGAGTTCCGAATTCTTACCAGGAATATTGTTCACACTCAAGTAGTATAAAACACTATAGAGCTGATTTATAAATCTTGCACCCAACGCATTAGAAATTCCTATGCTCCTTGACTCAATCTAGTGGCGGTCATGCTATGCATATGGTATTTATCCATGTATCCTGGGCAGAAGATTTATAAGTGAACCACTAAGTATGCCATGTAAATAAAATACACTCAAATATAGAGATAAAACAACACACTATTCAAAATCAGATGTTAAAGGAACTGGCACACATTAATACTGAATTATGAATATTATTGTATGTTTTTCAAGCACGCAATACTAAAGCTCTTCATGTTCAGAGCTGCCCTCTGCATCTTCCTCATTCATCCAGCACTGGTCCTCTTCCAGGCTGATTGGCACCCAACTTCATGTGACCCACTTTCTGCGAGCCAAGGGCATCATAGACCTGCCCCATTGTGTGACATGGGAAGAGAAGGTTATACCAATTAAAGGGTTTCTGAGAACAGGTATCAACAGTTGGGTTGCCACACAAAGGACTAGACTGAAGTGAATCGGGGGGCTCCTGTGTAGAACCAGTGCTGGCTGGATGTCATGACCACATTTTCTTTGCCTAAAAATGTAATGCTCCAAAAATCATTGACCTGGAGAAGGCAAGAGGGGAGAATGGGACAGTATTCCAAAGATAATCCCCTTACTGGAGACTTCCTATCCAAAAATTAAACTACATGAACAAGAAAACAGGATGAAGGACAGCTAAATACCCAATCCAACCTTTGTACCTCAGGCATGCTTTGATTGCTGAAGCACACGAGGAGTGTCTGATGGTTCTCCAGCAACGCAGATCGGGACCTATTATGGCCTACTAGGCCACAGTAGGGGGAGCACGAGGCATATGGGGTACGTCCTAAGCAGTTGTGGGAAGTTTTACAGAGTGACCCTGGTATACCCAAGGTTATCAAGTGGTTAAGATGTTGGTTTTCTGACTCAGCAAATTGGAAGGTGTGCCTCTTCCGCTCGAATCTCCTGATCTAAATTGTTTTTAGTTCACCGCACCCTTATTGTTCCTGGATGCTAAAGAAGGAACCAGAGATGTATTCAATAAATGGGAACAGAAAGAGACTTTGCTCAGCTCATTCTGGTATTGAATTGGCATTTTCATTTCAGTTTTGAATGAATAACATCCCCCTGGCTATTTATAGCCTTTAGACACACCACGGGTCATATCTCTATCTCTGGGTTTCAAGTTTTACCCATCTGCGGGTATAATGTCACTGCTACACAATATGCTACACTGCTCCCTCTAATACTGCAAGCTGGCCAATTTATTAAAGCCAATACACTCCCTATGTGGCTGTTATTTTATATGAAAGGGTTTCTAAACCCTCAGCTTTTTTTTTCATATATGTAGTGCTAGCAAGCAGTAGATATATGCAAAAAGTTTTTTTTGTTAAATGCTTTAACAGAGCTTTAACAACTTACTTGTGTCATCCCCGTGCGGTCCCGTCCGAAAATGTGAAAATCCTGGGGTGGCCGCAAAGCACCTTGGGGCGCGCATTCGCCGTTCACATTTTCGGCCGGGACGCGAGGTAAGTCTATGGGCGCGTGCTCCCGCATGCAGACACCGTGGGACAGGAAGTGCCAGCAAGGACAGAGGAGTCAGCGCTGGATCAGAGATCCGCAGCAGCGCTAGAGGGACAGATGAAAACATCAGGAAAGAAGAAGAAGATGGGATTAAGAGACATCATTTAAGGTAAGTGCTGACACTAAAATTGGGGTGAGGAAAAAAAAAAGTTTCCTTCAATGTCACTTTAACGGTTGTGCTGATCGCACTGAACTATTGGGAGCCTAATCTACAATTCCCTGAAATGCTATTTGGCTGGCTGTCATGCTCATCCAGTGGCTTCAATACTCCGATCTGGAACATAAATGCATTTCAGTAGTTCTGGCTTCATTTGACTTCACTGGTTGCTTATTAGCTGCAGTTCATTGACTAGGAAAGTACTGAAGTCAATTTATCGGCATCTACATTCAAACCTGCTTCTGTTCTGTAGATTTTAGTGCAGGTCTTGACACGCCCTTTCTGAGGGCAGGTTCACACCATTTTCCGGACCAGATCTGGAACGCAGTGAATTGCATTTTGCAGCGTTTTTACTGCGTTTTTGCCACGATTTTGCCACGTTTGGAATTTAAAAAAAAAATGTTTTAGCTTAAAATGGTCTTACAGGTTCCAGTGTGTTCCATGCGTTTGTATGCGTTTTTGATTCGTTTTTATGCGTTCCAGTGCATTCCACGCCAGACAAAATGAGACATGCAGTATTCTTCTGGTCTGGGATGGACTGCACTGGTGTGAACTGAGGCCAGAAATAGCATAGGGATCAATCTGGTCTGGTCTGGAGATGATCCGGATGTGGTGTGAATTGGCCCTTAAACTGACTTTTGTGTGAGACAGTCTGCCTTTGCCATAATCACATGATCAGAGTGAAAAAAAAAAAAGTGTAAAATCCCCCTGCTACTCTTGTGAAAAAATAATGACAAGGTGATAACCGCCAAAATATCTTTGATTTGAGCTGCTAAGACAAATGTGCAACCACCAGCACCATAAAAAAAAACTGTGCAGCTCTCCAATCATTAAAGGAGAACTATGGGGTTAAGGCTTTTCCCCATAGTTCTCCTTAGGGTAACGGGAGGACACAAACTAGCGTCATCCCGTCACCCTAGGCTCAGTATACCGCGAGCTACAGCTCGCGGCATCCTGAGACGCCGCAGCTGAAGCGGATCCCGACAATTATGTCTGGATCCGCCCAGCTGCGTGACTGACAGCTGCCTATCTAGAGGCAGAGCCAGCTGTACCCGCCCCCTCCCCCGTCTATTCCGCCTGTCAGCGCTGGCGGATCGGTGCAGGGAGAGGGGAATCCAGCCCCTCCCCTGTCACGGCAGAGCGCCGCAACAGGATCGAGAGGTGAGCGAACGCCGGTATGTGTTTGCTCACTTCCCCATCTACTGAGCCGACCTGTGATAGTCTCATTGTCACAGGTCGGCTAGAACTATGAGGTGAGGGAAAAGCACTCACCTCATAGTTCTCCTTTAAAGTATGCAAAACACTGAAAACACACACATAATTGTGAACAAAACTTATTGAACATCAAATTGTGCATAAAATGACATAAAAATAGCATAAATTGACCCGTTCCCATTACCCACATTAACTAAGTGCACCAAATTCTGAGCAATCTTTGTCAGCTTTTCAGTGAACAAGTAGTCCTAAAACGGCGAGTGATATCCAGTGCAGATTATATTCAAATAAACTCTTCCACCTCCGTGCTCTTCAGGTGTACCCTCACCTTATAAGATGGACACCAAATGTCATACAGAGCTCTTATGCAATCATCAGCTTTCCCCGGGACTCTCCCTCCTCTGCTGGCTTCCTCTTATTCTCAGGCACTCTTCCAATGCAAGGCTGGATAGGTCTCATATTAAAATAAAGCCTATCTATCCAGCAGAGAAGGGAGAGTCCCAGGGGAAAGCTGATGGTTGCATAAGAGCTCTGTATGGACCATGAAGGATCTTGTTTAGGCATTTCCTGTTATAGGGTGACAACGCTCTATTCCTGTTCTTCTGTGTTGTCACCCTGTCTCATGGGCTTCGGATAGACACATACACACATTACACAGGGAAGGTCCACTGTTATCACCATCAGGAAACCTGCCCTGAGAAATGCTATGCAGCCACCCATTGGAGTGCATGTAGACACGAAGGGGCTGCAGGAGATCAGCAGTACTGAGATGCAACAAAGAATGGAAAAAAGGTGAAAACAAAGACAGTTGTTTATGATACACAAACACATATTTTAGGCTGGGTTCACACCTGGGCATACTATAGGCGCATTTTTTCTGCTCGTTTTTTGCACGTTTTTTAGAGCGTTTTTTCATTCAGTGAAACGCGCGGTTTTATACCTCCCTGGCGGTATGATTTTGTTCTTTATTTTTTTCCTTTTATTTTCTCTCTTTTTTTCGGGTTTTTAAAAAAAACTTTCAAACTTCCCGCCGGTTCCGCCCCCCTGCGACACTTACGCTCGCAAGAGACGGAACCCAGAAGACGGGAGGGGCCCGAGGACACAGCGGGGATCGTGGACAAGGTAAGACCTACGCTGTATTCCCAAGTGTGGCTCGGGGTTACCGCTTTGTTAGGAATTCAGGAATTGCTCAGGAATTCAATCTTAAAAATACATTCAAGTACCCTAATTATTAACAAAAATGTATCTTATTTGTGTATCTCATTCGGCTGTAGATCCTCAAATCATCTCTGAATTGGAGCTGACACTGTCCTTCCTTCTGGAGGGGGGCTACTTTTGTTCCCCATGGTCCCTGTGTGTGTTGTAAGGTAGTCACCGTTCCAAGCTAGCTTCGGGATGGACTACAATCTCAATACAAATTAGTAAACTAAACATGAGATTGTAGTCCATCCCGAAGCTAGCTTGGAACGGTGACTACCTTACAACACACACAGGGACCATGGGGAACAAAAGTAGCCCCCCTCCAGAAGGAAGGACAGTGTCAGCTCCAATTCAGAGATGATTTGAGGATCTACAACCGGAGTGATACACAAATAAGATACATTTCTGTTAATAGTTAGGCTACTTGAATATATTTTTAAGATTTAATTCCTGAGTTTAGTGTCACTTTAAGGGCCGCCTCTGCTTCTTGCTTTACTTTAAGCAAAATTAGCAATTTAATTTGTTTTAGTTATAAAGTCACCTGCATCTGTCTTGGAACACCTTGACTTCAACTCAGTAAAATCCCTGAGCGATTTTCATCTAAAGAGGAAGAAAAATATTGCAGAAGGGACTGTGTGTGTCTGTCTTTTTCTGCAATCAAGGTAACGTATAAGATATGTTCCTCTTTTCTCAGGCAGCAACAAATGTGAAATGTTTTTGATTGGCTTTGTCAGTGCTGAGCAAATCCACTTTCATCACCTCCTTTCACCAAGAGTTTTACACATTAACAGCTGAAAATCTGTTTGCTTTGTGTCACAGCGAGAATTCTCATTAACAGGTTTTGAAAGATGATTTTATTTTTTAATTCCACATATTGAAAAGTAACAAAGCTAAAAACAAATCCTTTTTTTCTACTTCGGTCATTGTTAGTTTAAAAGATTGGATTACAGTAGATAAAAAGATACATTTTATTCTACATTTTTTGCTTTTTAAAATGACACTAAAATTATCATTTTGGTACAAAGAATTGCAAAAGATATTTACAAATGAAAAAAAAAAGCTTTTGTTTCAATTGTGTTTTTTTTTTTTGAGCATGTAATTTTTATTGAATTTTCAATGAATATGCAGCAAGAGTGTTCAAAGTAATATTCAATTGTGTTTTATTTTTAATGCAACAAAAGACAAAAAAAACAAATAAAAATTATAAATAAAGTTGAAATATTAATAGTTAGAAATTTAGAAATAAAGTATATATACTTTCTATATTTTATAGGGAAATATAGGAAAAAATTAAATTAGCAATAAATAATAGTCAAGGAGAAAAGGGGAAGAAGGAGTTAATTAGGGCTGATTAGGGTAAACTAAGGGTTAATAAGGTGTTTGATAGAAATGCTTTTTATTTAAAAAAAGGTTTTATTTTGTTTTACTTGTCAGGATGCTTTGAAGTGGACCTTTCACTCCTTCCACTAAAAATCACATCAGCATGCGACTTACAAATAGAGTTTATCTATTTCCTGGTCCTCTTGGGCATTAGTGATGTAAGCTGTGCCCAAGCGTTGCATACTGTAAAGGTTACATCAGCAGAGAATTGCTGGGAAATCTTCCCCTGAGATGATGTGCATGGTCACATGTCCTAGTCACATGTGCCAGAGTTCCAGGAAGTAAAGGGAGATGGATTAATCTGCCCTTAGTAAAAATGGCCGCTGTCAGAAGACTGGGGAAGAAAAGAGAAATAAGGTATGGAAAGAATACAAAGCTGGTGTTCTGTCGAGGTGGCCAACTCATCGAGATCTCCAACTTGTGACATCCGTTGTAGATTTTGACGTGATGGCGCTAATGCCAGCCGTTACAGATTTTGTAATCCTCGTTGACGTCTTCAGTTGCCGTAGGTGCGCCTGTGCGGCTTCGAAATTGTCATAGAGTTTTCCAACTCCCGTCGGTGCGCAGGCGCACTGCCGCAGATTGTACACCTTGATACTTCTCTTGGGTGGCTGTGCAGGCACACTGACGGGAGTTAGAGGTCTCGACGAGTTGGAGCTTTTGATAGAACACCGGCAATTATCTAGAAGTATATGTCTGTAGATTGTCATTACTAAACATTTCTAAAAGTGAGTTTGCTGTTATTTTAAAGATATGGGTACAGGTCCTTTTCAACCGAAGAAGCCCATTCCATTGATATGAATAGGATGAACAAAACACATAAATACAAAATACTTTGTATCTGTTTATCTCTGCTCCCAACAATGTTTATAAACACTGTGTCCAATTTATAATACCAGCGGCCTATACAGCTGCTGTAATTACACAGCAACTCCTGGCGGCTGAGAGCCAGAAATTGCCGGCAAATACAGGGGTGCAAGAATAGGGAGCTCGGGATTGGGGCAGAAGGACAGGGCATACTACATACGCCCTGTGTACTTCTATTACTTTTTTGGGTGGTGTATAGCACAGTCAGTGTCTACAAATGGTTAAACTTCTATTGTGGGTAGGTGCATGCTGTTGTAATACAAACTAGACAGTTTCCCTGATGACAAACTTCTAATTGATTTCAACTTCCCCATTGCTCCCATATGTCCCTCATTTAGAAAAAACTGTCCCTCTATGGGGCCCAAATCCCTCGCTCCTCATCTGTCGTCCCTCTTTTTGGTCTGATGTATATGCCCCTTGAAAAATTTTAAAGAGGGTTTTAACTTGTCAGCTTTTTTTTCCCCCACGTTGGGGAGGTTTTCCTTCACTTCCTGCCCAATAGCCACAAGAGGAAGTGAGAGTAAATCCTTTCAAAGTGGGGGAAATCCCTGTAGGGTCACCAGAACTAGTGTCCCCATTGGAAGAGTTCCTGTCTATTACTGTGCTGGTGCGGCCCAAGGTTGGTATTTTCTTTCCCTTTCAGAGATAACGGTCACCAGGACAATTAGTGAGGGTGAATTTCCAAAACGGAGATACAGACAGCTATAGAAACCTGACAGGAGTTCTTATCCCTCTCCACTATATTTAAAAATAATATATTCATATATAATAATATATTCAAAAATGAATGAAGTGAATGGGCTTCAGTTGCACTTTAAGGCAGCCCATGTACCACAACGCACCCAAAGACAGACATGCACCTTTTTTTCTGACACAGCACACCGCAACTCACTGCAAGAGCTGTTAGCAACCTGGAACTCTCTGGCCAGAAAGGGCCTAATGACCCCATGATATGCCACCTGAAGGAACTGCCTCAGGGATGATGATGATGATGACGACGACGACGAAGACGAAGCTGGTGATATTGATGGTGATTAACCTGCTGGTGCTGGTGCTGCTGCTGCTGCTGCTGCTGATGATGATGATGAAGTCACAGATCTATTCATGGAAAGGTGTGAAGGTCAGGAGGAGACTTTTTTTCCTAATAGATTTAAAAGGCCAAAAAAGCAATTTCCTTTCTACAAGTACTTGCTAAAGCATCATCTGCACATCATTGCTCAGGACCAGCTTTCTAATGTATCCCTATATCTTCATAAAGAGTACTTGTCACCTGAAAAATAAAAACAAAAGACCGCACCTTCTCCTTGTGTAATACCATTTATTTAAAAAAAATCACAAAACCGAATAGTCAATTCTACTCACACATAAAGTCCAAATTTAGATTTCATGTGTGAGTAGAATTCACTATTTGGTTTTAGGAGTTTTTCTATTAGATGGTATTACACAAGGCGAAGGCGTTGTCTTTTGCGTTTATTTTGTATGTAGTCGAGGATTTTCCCAATCACCCGTGGACAGCAGCCTCCCCTGGCGAAGCAATACATCTGTGAAGATCCTGTGGACGCTTGGTTCTCAACTGGTGCGTCGTGAACCAAAAAGGGATCGTGGCCCCATGTTGATTGGGTCGCCGCATGCCTTCCACTTTTCTAGGTGAGAGGCTCCTCAGACTCCCTCTAGCACTGCACTGTTTGTCAGCACCAGCACTGGGGATATGATTGTTGTTGTACTTGTCATCTGCCCACACATACCAAGCTTGATATAGCAATAAAGTTAAGTGAAAAAAAAAAACAATAAAAAGTTTAAAGAATATAATAAATAAAAATGTTAAAAAAAAACGAAAAACCCACGCACACATACATGTGAGTGCAAATGTGTGTGTAGGGCACGTTCAGGTATGTAAACAATTACAATTACTTGATTTGTATTGTGATTGTAATGTCTTCCTTATATTGTAAAGCGCGGCGCAAACTGTTGGCGCTATATAAATCCTGTATAATAATAATAATAATACTCCGGAACGCATAATGGGTATTGCTGAACATTCTGAAGAGAGAAAAATTAATGGTCCCTCCTTTATGGGTAAGTCTACATAGATAAGCTATAAAGGCATATAAAGTGTTGCCATTTGACAATTGTGGGTATCTTCATTTTTTTTTTTTTTGGGTTGTTGTGTATGGGGCAGCACACAAAACAATTCTGGAATATTGTGCTTTGTATGCACAAAAAAATTAATTTTAGTGCGTTTTGCTTACAGGGCCTTTGCTTTCAGAAAATATATTATCTTTTGTGGGTGTTTAGTAATTTTGCTAGCCGAAAAGATTTTATCATGGAAGAAAAATGAAAGAAAATTGCTGGTTACTGTTTACAGCTACACTGTGACTGAAAAAAGAGGTCACTGGTACATTTCAGTTGTACCCAGAGATCACATGTCTCAGCTAGATGCATTGTAACCACACGACGAGCAACAGCAACTAACTTCCAGGAACCAGAGAATGCAAAAGATGAGAAAAGTATACTGCTTGTATGTTCTAGAACTGCATTGCCGTCATTATTATTATTATTATTATTATTATGAAGAAGAGGAAGAAAGGTATACTGCTTGCATGTTCTAGGACTGCATTGTCATTATTATTGTTATTATTATTATTTTTCTTTATATTGCTATTAATAAAATAAAGAGGAAAGGTAAACTGCTTGTATCTTCTTGAACTGCATTGTCATTATTATTATTATTATTAAGAAGAAGAGGAAGGTATACTGCTTGTATCTTCTTGAATGCATTGTCCATTATTATTATTATTATTATTATTATTATTAATAAGAAGAAGAGGAAGGTATACTGCTTGTATGTTTAGAAGTCCAT
>NW_017307052.1:684227-690035 GCF_000935625.1 Nanorana parkeri | reverse complement strand
CCCCTGCCCCAGCTGGACAACACAGTCAGGAAAGTGTTTGTTTTAAGTATATCGAAACCTAAAAAGCTAAAATGTTATATATTGCAGCTTACCAGTCCTCAGATGTGGTGGCTGCATTAGCTTTCTATTTTTAGGATTTTTTCCCTTTATTTTTCGCTTTTGATCCTGACAGTAACACCAGGTGCGTAACTAGAAATCACAGGGCCCCATAGCAAGTTTTGTATGGGGCCCTGTGATTTCTAGTTACGCCCACCTGATAACCCAAACATCCCACCTGAGAGTGACCCTGCAGAGCCCACCATAGGTTACCTATGGTGGGCTCTGCAGGGTCTTAGGTGGGCTGGTCAAACCCTCTTACCTGTCAGCCCTAATCCGCTGTCCGCCTCCTCCTCCTCCGCGGTCGCTGATGGGCCCCACCTCTTTCGTTGCTGGGCCCGCCTCCTCAATCGTCAGGCCCCGCCTTCACCATCGATGGGCCCCACATCCTCCTTCACTGCCGACGCCGGGCCCAGGAACGTGCGCTACACGCGTCACTGACAGGTTGTCAGTGATCAAAACAGCAGCACTTTCCTCCTCACAGCCGCCAGTGACAGCCAGCAGCCTGAGATGCCATAGCGACCCAGGTGGCCCGCATGGCATCAGTGGGATGTCCTGGCCGGGCCCCCCTGTGCCCCAGGCCCCATAGCGGCTGCCTGGATCACCATGGTGATTGTTTCACCAATGAGTAACACACTTCCTGTCTTCGGGTGGCTACGCTCACTCACCTTACTGAATCTATGGAGGGAGCCATGGTTGTCACACAGGCTGGACTTCAAGCATGTCTTCCTCTCTTCATCTCCATCACATGGGGGTTGGGGGCTGGAAGGGGGGCCTTGTTTTGTGTTTGGAAAGTGAAGAGACAGTGAGATAAGAGCCGTCACTCAATGACAGATTCAGGTACCTTTGTTAGTTGTATGTATGAATGTTTTGCTATTTTTAAAGGAATGCACTACTGACTAAAACCTTGTTTTTTTGTATCTGGCTCTAGTTCAGTCTATGACCCAGCACTGACCTGGAAAGATGGAGAGATGTCAGCTATGTATTTACTTATCAGACCAGAAACGCTTAACTATTGACACAAAGTGCCGGAGACAGGAACTGTCTGTGTTGCCATATGACAAAAGTTGAAGTTGTCCTCTGTGGGTTGTGAAATGTGCAGTGAATGTGTATAGTGACAATCACTGATAAGAATGATGCACCATTTACAGCCCAACGCAACTTAAAGGAGAACTATGGGGTTAGGGCTTTTCCCCATAGTTCTCCTAAGGGTAACGGGAGGACACAAACTAGCGTCCTCCCATCGCCCAAAGCTCAGTATACTGAGCCGCCAGAGCCGGAATGGATCCCAACAATTATGTCTGGATCCACCCAGCTGCGTGAGTGACAGCTGGCTCTGCCTATATAGAGGCAGAGCCACCTGTCCCCGCCCCCCCCCCCGTCCGTTCTGCCAGTCAGCACTGGAGGATCGGAGCGGGGAGGGGGGAATCCAGCCCCTCCCCTGTCACGGCTCTCTGCCGGCACAGAATTGAGAAGTGAGCGAGCGCCGGTATGTGTTCGCTCACTTCCCGATCTACTGAGCCGACCTGTGACAGTTTCATTGTCACAGGTCGGCTCAGATTATGAGGCTGAGTGAAAATCACTCACCTCATAATTCTCCTTTAAGAAAAAGAAGCAGCTCTGGCTGCAATGCTAACCTCCTCTCTAGAGCTGTGCTCTGCAGTACCTCTTCTCTGCCCCAAGATGTCCTCAGTTTTGATAGTTGAATTACGACCTGCATAATTTATCGCGGAAGACTGAAGACATACTGTAAGTGCAAAGCACCACGGACCTGACTCCTGAGGGCCCAGCACCACGAAGCCCTACAATCCCAAAGTACTGATACAGAGAACATGACAGCCTAACATCGGGAGAAGATCCAAAGAGGAACAGAAGAGAACCTTTCATGTGACTCGCCTGCAGACATCTGGAAAAAAATATATAAATAAGTATAAAATATATAGAGCATAAAATACACACAGTGGAGAGGGCCGGAAGAGGGGAGGGGGTGGTGGAGAGACCACAGTTGGCCTTTTAAAAAGGTGAATGTTTTGAAGCAATTAGGACCTGTGAATGCAACATTGTCCTCTACAGTATATTAGGAATACCTACCTGAATAAGTACAGGCTGAACTTACCTGTTCTTTACAGGCTGCACTTACCTGTACTTACTCAGTACAGCCAATGTTAATGAGTTGTAAATGGAGCATCCAGATGTTTAGCAAATCGCCATCAAGAGGCTCAATTAGGCAATTACGTAAGAGAAAGTATAAAAGTGGCAAATGTTTCCACAAGGCATTCCAAATAGCAGCGAATGGTTGGTTATGGGTGAATGGTGGGTGAATGGAATACAATTATTTGTAGCGACTTTTACTACATGATTTATTTGAAAGTATTTTACACATATTGAGGAAGATCTTTAAAGCAACATTGTCCTTACCCCAAAAATGTCCTAAATCGAACCACTGCACAAGAAGAGGCATACTTACCTCTCTGTCTCCCCTATGACTCCAGCAAGCACCTTTCCTTTTCTCCCTGCTGCTTAACGGAGCAGCAAGCAGCAAAAGAAAGGTAAGTAAAGTTTGCTGGGGGGCAATAAAGTAAACCTGTTGCATTGCCTTAAATGGGCAAACAGCACAGTGGCCAGACAACCAGTATTGATGTAATGTACTATTCCATTTCTTTAATTGGAATGTTCCCTGCAATAGAGGACCCTGAATACTTACCTTTCTGGTTGGCAGCAAATCTCTGCTGTCTTCAAGCAACATAGCCACCAGCAAAGTTTTTAAGTCCATCACACTTTCGGGTGTGTTGGATGCAGGTGTGCCCCTTGCCTTTTCACCGCCTGAGGCTGGGGGTGGCGCTGGTGGTGCGCGCCCAGGAGGTTAGGTTGTGCTTAGGTTGTGCTGTTGATGCACGCTATAGACGGGGGTGGCTTGGATCATCTCACTGCCCAGTTCTGGCCCTGGCTTTTAACGGTGGCCAGCCCAGCTCACTGACGTCACTGGTTGCTATGGATGCTAGCCAGAGCGTCCCAGGTTGCTAAGAACTGGGTGAAGAGATATGTATGGCCCTTATACATCTCCCTGCCCGGCTCTTAGCTACCTGGGACGCTCTGGTAGGAAAGAGAACAGCCGGCTGTAACGATCCGTGCAAGTGCGGCGGGGTATCTGGGATCGCAGCTGCGGAGCTTAGATCCCCCCCCAACATAACCTAAAGAGATGCTGCCTGAGACAACAGCCTAAGGGTTGCCTCATTGTAGAGGTGGCCCTGGTTAGATGCCTTTTCCCCCACTCTTACTGCCGCCCCCCCAACATAACCTAAAGAGATGCCGCCTGAGACAACAGCCTCAGGCTGCCTCATCGTAAAGGTGGCCCTAGTTGCATGTCTTAGCCCACCCGTTGCCCTCAATAGTTCCTCCTATAAACCCCAATGTCACTTCTGTGCCATCTATTGATGTAGAACAGACGTGAGGAACCATTGAGCACAACAGGGGACCAGGCATTTGACTCTCCGTGATATGATGAATGCTGAAGACTTTGCTGGAGGCTTTGACACATGGGGGTTGATTTACTAACCTTTTAAACACACCACGAACGTGTATACACCTCTGTAGTGTGTTCCCTCCCAGCATGATCTATGGGAGGAATCGAAACACCTTTGTAGTGTGTACACACCCAGCAGGTGTGTTGTTCAAAGCCCTGCAATGAATTGCAAGGTAATGTGGTGTAAATTAGCTCTATGTTATGTTGCTTGCGTTGATGAATGCAGGAATGTAAATGCATGAGCTAACCATTTTTGTCTAAACTGTGAAGCAGCATTATATATGCATCATGTGCATGATTTTTCCATATATGGCATTAGTGGAAATATGCTTTTAGAGACTTTTTGGTTGATAAATACGTTTTGCTGTGTGAAAATCACACACACCTGGTGTGTGTGTGTATTTAGGTTAGTAAATCAACCCCTTGAAGTCAGCAGATCTGGATTTGGGTCTGGACTCTCTGGAGTGAGCAACAGTGTTGCTTTAAGTTTTCTTTAACAAACAGTAACACCCCTGGAACCTCAATCAGAATTCCCCCGGAGGAACAGCTGCTCGGGCTCTGCTAACAGATAATGAGGTTTTCGTGTGACTGATTTGTAGAAAAATACAAAATTAAAAGTTATCCAACTGTGAAATATACATACAGTGAAGCGTGTTATATGTTAGAAAAACATTTGTATTTTTAGGCTGCCTGTGGTTCTAACTGCCTTGTCCAGTCATTTCTAACAGGAAGCGAGTTGGCGTGCGTGTACATTGAGGATTGGTTTCTCATCACACTGATATCTCAGTGGTTGCTGGGTGTCGGGGAACCTGGGACGTTGTAATCAATTGTGGATCCGGTTAAACGTTACCTAAAAAAAGTCAAAGTCGCTAAGTGATAAATAAATCGGCGTTTAATATGTGTACCAGAACTCTTCATGGTAAGATGGCCATAAACCTGGATGTACATGCAGACACAGTCTAGTCATATGTATGCACGAGCATGGATGCTGAAGTCACATGAACATTTATATTTATGTCTATGGGGTGGGGAATTGGAAACAGTGAAAAGACAAAACAACAGCAATGGAAAGAAAGGCTTTCAAAGCTTTAAAAGCTGCACAATTTAATATCCCCTCCTTCACATAAGCCTGTCCCCCAATTCAACCATAGGGGGGTGATATGTATTTTATCTCTATGGCAAGAGAAATAATAATTAGGTTTTTCTTGGGTAAACATATTCTGGTTTCTCCCCTCTACAGCTGCCGCTCCAAAAAATGGCCCCTTGGTATGTGGGCCAGCAGGACTTGGAGGCTCGTTTCTTCCACAATGTCATTGGCCTGGTCTTGCATGACATGATTAGGGATGGGCTCGATGTTCGAGTCGACCATGAGTTCAACTCGAACATCGCTAGTTCGTGTGTTCAGCGAACAGCCCGCCGAGCGCCCCCACAAGGCACTGCGGCCCGCACAGTGCCTTGTGAGCCCAGATTGGCTAAAGACTTTCCCCAATCACGGCACAGTACTTCGTAAGAGCCATGATTGGGCAAAGTAATGATGACTTTGTCCAATCATGTCTCACCTGTCAGGTGCCGTACAAACGTAAACAGTTGAGGGGACCTAGCTGTCACCGCTAGCTCCGCCCAATTGTTTATATTTTGCCAGCATCTGTCAGAATGCCATTCTGCGACAGGAGTTTGTCACGAGTGGACAGGTCGGCGGGCGTCGTTTTTAAAATTATTTCTATTTATTTTTTTATTTTGTCAAGTCGTCGTCATTGTGGACAATGCTGGACGACATGATTGACGCTGGATTACGTCAGAGGATCCATTTAAAAAAAAAAAAACACTTTTCAAAAACTTGTTTTTTGCTTTTTTTTTACAATTAAAGGATTTTTTCAAAAGTCTGAAATTTGTATTTAAATTTATTTTAACCCTTTAGTGAATGGTTAGGGGTACTCATTCACAAGGGGGGGGGGCGCATCTGAGTGCCCCTTTATTAAAGGGGTACCCTGATGTGAATAAGCCCCCCACCCATCCCCCCACAACCAACGCCCCAGGGCTAGTGCGGAAGGGGCCCTTGTCCCCATCAGCACGGGGACGAGGTGCTTTTCCAGGGGCGACCCTAGAAAAGCAACCTCCTAGTGCCGAGTGCATATAGTCTGGTATGGCAGGGAAGGGGGGGGGGGGGGGCTGGGTCCTTCCCCCCCTTT
>NW_017307052.1:675969-683607 GCF_000935625.1 Nanorana parkeri | reverse complement strand
CCCAATGCCGAGGACATGTGGCCTGGTAAGGCGCAAGGGACGGTGGCGCTTTATCCCCCCCCGTTTCCTGCCCTGTGCTCGGATCAAGGGTCCGGTTGGGAATTTTAGGGGGGACCCCACGTCTTTTTCCCCCCATTTTTGGGGTGGGGTTCCTCCTTAAAATTCCTACCAGACCTTAAGGGCCTGCTATGACTTTGAGGGGGAACCCCATGCACTTTTTTTAATTTAATTTTTTAAATGGGGTCCCTCCTAACTTTCCTACAAGACCTAAAGGGTCTGGTATTGTTTGGGAGGGGGAACCGCACGCTTTTGTATGTTTTTTCTTTAAAAATTGTATTTTTTTCTTTGTAAATGTCATTTTTGCTGCAGCAGGTTCTACACATCGTATAGATGCGCCACTTTACAGGCAGGTTAGGCGAACCCCCCGGGCCCAATATTTAAAGGAATTTTTCCTTTTTATTGTTTCACTTTAAGTGATGTTAAAATCACTGTTCCTTGAAAAATTGTATTTTTTAAAATGTTTTTTTGCATTGATTCCTGTCCCCAGGGCAGTACCCGGATCCCCATACACTTTTTATGGTCAGTAACTTGTATATAAGGCTTCAAAATGGGGACAATTAATTTTAAATGTTCTACTCCCATAGACTTGCATTGAGTTTGAACTTTTCCCATGTTTTAAAGTTCGAATTCGGGGGGGGTATTGTTCGGCTCATCTTATGATATATAAGACTACATAAGGTGTATAAAAGTACATACATCAGCCTGGGGAGGATATGTACTGCCCAGGATAAAAGAAGAGGCTTCCTATGTGCTGGTGGACATTGAGGCTTCCTACAGTTCAAGTTGCAGAGCCATTTCCATACCCCACTTGTGGGCCCAAAAATTTGGTAATAATTGTATTACTTATAATAAAGAATTGGTTTATATATATGTTTCATATGTGTTTTATATCGGTGTATCTGCACGTAACTGTAACAGGAACATTTGATTTTGAGCTTTGTGGAGGGCAGAAGCCGTTGTCAAAAGGAGGTTTTATTCTAGTATTTCATTTTCTATTGTAACCACTTATCAGCATCAGCACGTTACACCCCCTTCATCTGCAGACCATTTTTCAGTTTTCATAACTCTTTGACTGAGATTCATTCCGTCACACAAGACTGCAACCAAATTTATTGTATATCTTTTTATTAGACAAATAGAGCTTTCGGTGGTATTTAACCCTTTTGCTGCCAGCGACATATACCTTGTGCTGCTGGCGGCAGGCCCTGCGATTCTGGTAGGCGATTTGCCGTCAGATCGCGATTTGCCATCAGATCGCTTTAGCAAACTAGCTAGCTAGAAGTTCTCCATCAGGTCCTCTTCTAGTGATTGACAGCAGCAGAGGGCGGGTGCAATAGCTAGTTTGCTCTTGGCTATTGCAAAGTGAAATAGCCAATAGGAATCTAGCTATGCATTCCTATGGTGTTTTTTTTTTTAATTATTCTTACGGCGTACGCCAGTGGTTCTCAATCTGTGGGTCGCTGTGTGATTTCTGCTGTGCTAGGTGAGAGTCTTCCTCAGCCCTCTCCTAGCGCAGCAGTGTCAGTTCTCCCTCCACGCCGCCAGATGTCGCTGCAGCAGCCGCGTCATCTCTAAATTTTACCGTTAGGGGTCACCACAACTTGGCAAATGTTACCAAGGGGTCCCGGCCCTAGAAGGGTTGAGAACCACTGGCCTAAAGAATGAGTCCATCAAAATTTGTCACAATAGTGGTGTGAAAAGGAAGATGGCACCAGGCAGTGAAGCTGGTTGTGCACTTTCAGAATTTTATTCGAACGTTGGTTCTGAATCGTTCATCAGAACATTCGATCTTGCCCTCATCAAGTCAACTAATTCTGTTTGAAATTAATAACATTTTAAATATATTTAAAAGACAATTCTACTTTCCCAGGTGAATTTGGGAAAATGGAATTACCCCCACCAATCTGCCCCCTTTCCCCTTACCTTTTGACTGAACACCCCTTCCCCTCCGTGGCTACTATCTGTACACCGTACACTGCAGCACAGCGATGTGCTCGGAATTTCAAATTCATCTGACTGTGCTGACCAATGAGAAGCATTTCTGACCGCGTTGACCAATAAGAGGCGGTTTCTGCTACGAAGAGCTTCTCATTGGTCAGCGTGGTCAGGAGACCGTGCGAACCAATGAGTGCTCGCCATTTGTGCGTGGAATTTGAAATACCAAGCGCAGGGCTGCACTGCTGTGTGCATTGTAGGCATAGTACACTGGCAGCCTCAGAGGGGAAAGAGCGCTCGGTTAAAAGTAAGAGCAGCAGGGGCAAAAAGAGGGGTCAGATTGGTGGAGGTAATTTCATATTCCCAAATTGACCTGGGAAAGTGGAATAACCCTTTAAGAATTTCAACCAGAACTACTAGTTGATGGAACCCCAGGCGTATTAAACGGGTTTCCTTTGCGCCCATCCAATGCGCGTTACAATATGTACTATTTACCCCAAACGAAAATCACATTCACGGTTAGAATTCCATTTCAGAAACAAGAAAACATTTCCATCTCCCACCTTTTGATTTTCCTCCTCGAAAATGATCACCAGTGACCCCACTGAGCATTAGAATATCCAACCAACGTTTCGAAAATTAGAATTTTTGAACAAAATTCTAGTGGTGTGCGGCCAGCTTTTCACATTCCACTATGCGCCAAAATAAACCACACACGCTGCAACATGATAGTTTATTTGGTCAAAATAGGATGTCATGTGACACAATTCCACGCACAATAAGTCCAAAAAATACAAAAAGGTCACAACAAGCACTCCTTGGAGTGTTTGTGACCTTTTTTGTATTTTTTGGATGGAGTGCTTGTGACCTTTTTTGTATTTTATTGGATGGAGTGCTTGTGAACTTTTTTGTACTTTTTGGTGGCGTGCTTGTGACCTTTTTTGTATTTTTTGGATGGAGTGCTTGTGACCTTTTTTGTATTTTTTGGAAAGAGTGCTTGTGAACTTTTTTGTATTTTTTTTACTTATTTTGCGGAGGCATACGCGATCATTTTTTCGGTCGTTTTCCGGTCAGGAGTGCGATAGGTGTGTATGTTTTTTGAACAATTCCACACACTCCTCAACTACCACCAAATCTTAGTTCATCTGGTCCAGTTTGTACTTATTTTCTATCTGATTTCTTGTTGCATTCACTCCCCGTCCCTGTGTGTGATAAGTTACCTCAGCTGACCTTATTCTTCAAGCGTCTGTTTATCACCCTCCACTTCCTCTCTTCAAATAATGACACCCGAGGAGCTGATATATAAACGCTCGCTGACCACATTCTTATCATCTTGTATTAAACCTTCCCACCTTGTCTGCAGATTATGTACAAGGGTGATAGAAGAAGACTCATGCAACTCCCCGTGGGGAAGGATCCGTGGTCTGTGGCACAGTAGCGCCCCTTCCTTGACTTATGTTAGTGCCAAACTTTTTGTCCTTATTGCAATTGGGGACACTAGCCCCAAGATTCACCAAGCTCGATTCACCAAAGTGCCCGTAAGTCGGCAAAAACACTGAACCTGAATCCAAACACCATTGAAGTCAATGGTGATCAAATTCGGGTGGGCTGTACATGCCACGCTCCGGCCGCTAAATGACAGATTTGTGGATGTGTGGTTATTCCAATTTACCGCCAGGAATCCTGTGTGATGTCATTGACCAAATTGGGTCAACGATGTCACCTGTAAATTTAAACTATTGCAGCTGGGAATCTGTCATCGAGCGGCAGGAGTGCTGTGTGTACAGATTGTCGGGTGACGGGTCATCATAATTCATGAGATTACCTCACTGAATGCTGTGATTGATGTAAATTACCTCACTGGATGCCATGATTGACGTAAATTACCTGACTGAATGCTGTGATTGATGTAAATTACCTCACTGGATGCCATGATTGACGTAAATTACCTGACTGGATGCCGTGATTGATGTGGAATACCTCACTGGATGCCATGATTGACGTAAATTACCTGACTGGATGCCGTGATTGATGTGGAATACCTCACTGGATGCCATGATTGACATGGATAACCTCACTGGATGACGTGATTGATGTGGAATACCTCACTAGATGCCGTGATTGACATGGATAACCTCACTGGATGACGTGATTGACATGGATAACCTCACTACATGCCATGATTGACGTGGATTACCTCACTGGATGCCATGATTGATGTGGATTACCTCACTTGATGCCATGATTGATGTGGATTACCTCACTTGATGCTATGATTGATGTGGATTACCTCCATTCCCTACTTAAAGCAGAACCCCAGGAATGTTTTTATTATCCATGCAGTGGGGCTGCCCCCGCAGGGTTAGGTGTTCGTTTGTGTCTAGGTGCTAAAATAACAAAGATATACTCACCCAAAGTTCTAAGCCGGCAAGCTGTCACGGCGTTCCCTCCACCCTGTCTGTCAGGAAACCAGGGATACCGCTCATCAGCAGGCTCGCACAGGGCACGGGACTCACCTCCTCCTGGCAGGACACCGGGCGCCGGGATTGCCGGGGCCCATGCATGGAGTGTGCAACGCGTGCGCGGTACACAAGCTGCACGTGCCTGCGCGAGGGCACGAGCGTAGTGTGCCTGCGCCACTTGGCACTTTCAGGTGCTAGTCAGACTGGGGGAGGTCCCCAGCACTCACCACTTGCCCCATTGCCCCACCACTTACCCTGCGATTCGCTCCTGACTGAGGATGCTTCCTGGTTGCCTCGGCAGCCAGGGGGTGGTCCTCGGCTTTCCCTGTGTATATAAAGCCGGTCAGAGCCTTGACTCATTGCTGAGTTATTCAGTCTCACACTAGGCACCTTCACGCCCCTCCACCGGCCAGCCACAGTACTCTGAGACCCAGCTTGTCAGCTAAGGATCAGGGCAGGTGCAGCAGCTCAGCGCACCTCGCCCTCACTCCTCCATGGACAGACCACTCCCCCCTCCCCTGCAAGGGTTACTTAAAAAGTTCTGCTTTAATCCAAAACTAAAAAAAAAGGTGTTGAACTTCTTTGAATTTGAAGTTTAACCACTTCAAGACCAGGTGTTTAGACCCCCTTCCTGGCCAGGCCATTTTTCAGTATTCAGCGCTGCGGTACTTTGACTGACGTTTATTCCGTCATGCAGCGCTGTACTGAAATGAATTTTATACCATTTTTTGGGGACAGATAGAGCTTTATTTTGGTGGTATTTAATCACCACTGGGATTTTTATTTTTTTCCCTATGTAACACAAGCAGATCATGGCTGGTGGGAGGGACAGGCAGGAGTCTGTACACAGCATTCCAAAATCATCACACCAACCTGCTTAAGTACTTCTCTCCAGAGCCTTCAGCCCTGATGCAAGCAGTGGGTTTGCTCTTGGGAGGAGATATGCAAATATCAAAATGCCTTGATGGGTGGGTGTCAGCCTGGAGGAATAGATGCTCCTAGGTAGGCTGCATTTGCATGTGGACTGCTCCATGTAATCCCCACATGTGACGCTGAGCCTCCATGATTGAAAGAACTGAAATCCAATAAATGAAAGGGACGGGGCCAGTGACAGTCAGGCTGGGGAGGAAAGCGCTAGATTATGCTGGATGTCCACCAGCCAGGAAATGAGGCGAACTCTATCTGACTTGCTGCAGCTTCTAATGCACATTGGGAGAAGCTGCCAGTCTGCAGTGATATCAGAGGAAGCCATTTCAGTCCAGGAGAGGAGCCGGTACAACTGTGCAAGACTGAAGGGAAGGACGGAGGTCAGATAGAAGACTGAAGGGAGGGCCGGAGGTCAGATATAAGACTGAAGGGGAGGACGGAGGTCAGATAGAAGACTGAAGGGAGGGCCGGAGGTCAGATATAAGACTGAAGGGGAGGACGGAGGTCAGATAGAAGACTGAAGGGAAGGACGGAGGCCATATATATATAAAAGGGAGGGCAGAGGTCAGATAGAAGACTGAAGGGAGGGCTGGAGGTCAGATATAAGACTGAAGGGGAGGACGGAGGTCAGATAGAAGACTGAAGGGGAAGGATGGAGGTCGGATAGAAGACTGAAGGGGAGGATGGAGGTCAGATATAAGACTGAAGGGAAGGCCAGAGGTCAGATAGAAGACTGAAGGGAAGGACGGAGGTCAGATAGAAGACTGAAGGGGAGGACGGAGGTCAGATAGAAGACTGAAGGGAGGACGGAGATCAGATAGAAGACTGAAGGGGAAAAACGGAGGTCACATATAAGACTGAAGGGAAGGACTGAGTTCAGATAGAAGACTGAAGGGAAGGACGGAGGTCAGATATAAGACTGAAGGGAAAGACGGAGGTCAGATATAAGACTGAAGGGAAGGAAGGAGGTCGGATAGAAGACTGAAGGGAAGGATGGAGGTCAGATATAAGACTGAAGGGAAGGCCAGAGGTCAGATAGAAGACTGAAGGGAGGACGGAGGTCAGATAGAAGACTGAAGGGGAAGGATGGAGGTCATATATAAGACTGAAGGGAGGACGGAGGTCAGATAGAAGACTGAAGGGAAGGCCGGAGGTCAGATATAAGACTGAAGGGGAGGCCGGACATCAGCTGTGGAGTGTTAACCTCTATCTATAATGTTTCTAATGCAGCATTTCGGCATCTGCTCTCGTGCCGACTCTCTAGGGAAATATATAAAGAAGGAGGGTCAGAGAGAGGAACCAAAAAAGTGTCACTCGCAGCAAAAAACGACACAGAAATAGTTGAGAGGATGTTGATAAGAATGTGGACTTGTGATCAGCACGCCACCGACAACCCGCAGAGAGCGCGGAATGCTGAGTTCTGATTTGTACCATTTGGGGGAGAGATGCATTTCCCTTTTTTATTCTGATACATTGCAGAACACTGAGGGGTCTATTTATAAAAAATCCACGTAGCTTATTTATCCGGAGAAACTGCATGTGCATTCCTTCTGTGTGAACCAACCAGCTGGTGTGAGAATGGAACAAAATCGAATGTTGTTCTTCAATAGGTATATTCATAGAGGACAAAGTGAATGGGGAAAATACCTCATTATGGCCACTAGATGGAGCTGAGGATCATAGGAAATAAATACCTGTTAGTAAGGAGATACAATTTTACAATACAAGAGAATGCTGGAGGGAATGAGCATATCATTTAGGGATGCACCGATATCGGTATTTCGCTATCGAGTACGAGTACCGATATTTTTTTCCCGGTACTTGCCGATACCGAATACCAAAAGTCCCATTCAGGAAGCTAGGCGGCGTGTAAAGACTCGCCACCCGGCTTCCTGATTAGCAGGGAAGCCGTCCCCATAGAGTCGGCTTTCTGGCCAATCAGGAAGCTGGGCGCCGTGTATTGACGCAACCCCCAGCTTCCTGATTGGCTGGGAAGCCGGCTTCCCGACCAATCAGGAAGCCGGGGGTCGCGTCATTACATGGCGCCTGGCTTCTGATTGGCCAGCTTCTCGACCAATCGGGAAGACGGGCAGTGAGTCATTACACTCTGCCCCAGGGCCGGCCTTAGGGGTGTGCGAGCAGTGCGGCCGCACAGGGCGCCATGGCAACAAGGGCGCCGTGCGGCCGACACAGCTCGTCCCGGGGGCGGCTTCTCTCCCCCTTACCGCTGGGCGCTGGCCATCCGATATGACAG
>NW_017307052.1:671317-675825 GCF_000935625.1 Nanorana parkeri | reverse complement strand
TCTCCAGCTTCAGATGCTGGAGAGAAGCTGATGAAGCAGATCTGTGCTTCATCAGCTTCTTCAGGGGGGTCCTAGGTGACATTAGGGGTCTTGGAGACCCCTGATGTCTCCATAAAGAGGACCTGTCACATATTTTGCTATCACATAAGGGGGTTTTCTAACCCCCCTATGTGATAGCAATAAAGTTTCCCCCCCAAAAATGTAAAGTTACAAATAAAAAAGAATTAAATTTTTTTTAAAGTCCCCCCCATACATACACGCATGCAAACAGGCATCGGGTGCGCATACGTGTGAAAACGACGATTTCGCCCATTACGCCGCACATGTTACATATCGCCGCGAACGTCGGAATGAGAGCAATAATTGTAGGGCTATCAATCACTGATAACACTAAACTGATGAGCGGTAAAAGCTTTTAAAGCGTCACCTATGGTCAATTTTGGGTATGGTAATTTTTTACAATTTTGCAGGTGCGCGCAATTTTAAAGCATGACATGTTTGGTGTCTATTTACCCGACGTGACCCCGCTTTTTATATTTTACCAAAAACACTAAAGGGTGTGGCCACGGAGGGGTGTGGTCACTGAGGGGCGCTGTAAAGCTTTCTCGCACAGGGCGCCTAAAGGCCTAAGGCCGGCCCTGCTCTGCCCCACTTCCTGATTGGCCGGGAAGCCGACTCCATGCTCCCTCGTCAAGTGACAAGGGATCATGAAGCCGGCTTCCCGGCCAATCAGGAAGCCGGGGGTTGCGTCATTACACGGCGCCTGGCTTCTGATTGGTCAGCTTCCCGACCAATCACGAAGACGGGCAGTAAGTCATTACACTCTGCCCGACTTCCTGATTGGCCGGGAAGCCGACTCCATGCTCCCTCATCAAGTGACAAGGGATCATGAAGCCGGCAGCGTGCAATGATGCGCTGCCCGGCTTCCTGACACAGGAAGTATTGGGCTAGGCATCGGAGCATTTGGCCGAATACTCGGCATCGGCATACTAGTATCGGTATCGGTGCATCCCTAATATAAATGTAACCATGGATACTACAGGGATAGCAATAGTTACATTGCTATGCTCATTCCCTCCAGTCGACTCTTAAATGGTAACATTGTATCACCTTACAAACATGTATTTATTTCCTATGATCCTCGGCTATATCTAGTGGCCATAATGTGATATTTTCCCCATTCTCTCTGTTCTGTATGAATATACCTATTGAAGAACATTCGACCAGAAGAGAAATTAGACTAAGAACATTTGTTTTGTGCCCCATTTTCACAATAGCTGGGTAACTCACTCAGAATGAATATACAGCACTTGCAGTTTCTAAATAGAGTCTTAAGAGACACTTTGACCCCAACTGATTCAGCACAAGAATTTTAGCAGAACACTAAGGGATCTATTTATAGAAGATTTGCAGCGCTTATTCATCCTGCAGTCACAATGACATGTACATTCATTCTGGGCGAGCTAACCAGCTGTTGTCAGAATGGGGAAAAATCTCATTCTTAGTGTAGTTTCTGTTCTAGTCGAATGTTCTTCTATAGGTATATTTATACGGAACAGAGTGAATGGGGAAAATATCACATTATGGCCACTAGATACAGCTGTGACAATTTAAGAGATCGCTGGAGAGAATGAGCATATCAATGTGACCATTGCTATCCCCATAGTAACGATAGTTACATTTATACGCTCATTCTCTCCAGCGATCTCTTAAATTGTTACATTGTATCTTCTAACAGGTATTTATTTGTTATAACGTCATTGTTATCATGCCCCCTATGTGAAAGCAAAAAGGATGTGACAGATCTTCTTTATGGAGACATCAGGGGTCTATCAGACAGCACCATGCAGGCGATTGGGTGGGCTATAGCCGACTGTAAAACATGATACCAAGATCACAGCTGCTGCAGCAGCCATTATCTTGGTATAACCGCTTCAGGTTGCTGCCATTTATTTATGTATTGAGGTCTTGAAGCAGTAAAATACTTATTTCCTATGCTCCTCAGCTCCATCTAGTGGCCATAATGCGGTATTATGAAATATGTATTTCCTGTGCTCCTCAGCTCCATCTAATGACTACAATGCGGTATAATTAAATACTTATTTCCTATGCTCCTCAGCTCCATCTAGTGGCCATAATGCGGTATAATTAATACTTATTTCCTATGCTCCTCAGCTCCATCTAGTGGCCATAATGCGGTATAATTAATACTTATTTCCTGTGCTCCTCAGCTCCATCTAGTGGCCATAATGTGATAATACAAGATGACATTGGAAAATACATTCACCTTATAAAGAAAATATAATAGGAACGCTCATTTTGTGCATCCATTACCAGAGGGCAAACGTTCACAAAGATACAGGGCCAATGGCTCAGCCGTTTGTTCATCAATAGACCCCTAAGTGTTTCTAAAGAAATGACCTGGTGATCCTGCCGTTCTCATTATTATAATATGGGTTCTGGTGCTGGGCTGTCATCACTCTTTATCTAATATTGAGATGGTTATTTTCTGATAGCATTTTTGGCACCCTGATGCTGTGCGCTTCATTACGTATGCACATTCGGACTGTAGTGCACATGTTCTGGCAACACTCAATCACCCTTCACAGCCAGAGCGTCCCAAATTGCAAAGAGCCGGACAGGAAGATGTGTAAGGGCCATACACATCTCCCTGCCCAGGTCTTAGCAACCTGGGACACTCTGGCTGGCGTCTCGCCCAGCTCCTGGCAACAAGTGATGTCACTGTTTGTCTGGCTGTATCCCTCTTGCATGCCTGGGCGTCGTTGTCACTCTCCACCAGCACCCCCAAACCCCCCCCCGGGTGTGTGTGCACCAACAGCACCCTCCAATAGCAAAACGGATCAGGGCACCCTGATCATGTGGTTCAACCGGGGCTACACCCATCTATATGCCTACACTCTATTTTGCACGAAAAGGCAGATTTCGCTGACCATACATGAAATGAGTTGTTAGAAAACAGCAGCTAACACTTGTGGTTAACCGCTTTCTGAATATAATATAATCTGAATATAATGTGATGTAAAGCGATTCATTCTTATATTGGGGGCAGGATCCTGCAAAGGTTTCTATCTGCCATTAACAATGTGCTCTATATGAAAGAAACTTTGTCTCCTCTCTCTCTCTCTCTCACTCTCTTTCTGTCTCTGCCTCTCTCTTGCGCTCTCTCTCTCTCTCTCGCGTGCTCTCTCTCTCTCTCTCGCATGCTCTCTCTCCCCCCCTCTCTCTCTCTCGTGCTCTCTCTCCTGCTCTCTCTCCCCCCCCTCTCTCTCTCTCTCTCTCCCTCAAACTGCATGAAAACCACCTTGTAGCCCTGACAATAAAACCATTCACAAAGATAATGTAGGCACAGGTGTATCTGCCCTGGTTTGATTCACCAAAGGTACGGTGAATCCTGAAATTCAGAGAGTGCCGATGATGATACAGCAGTGTAAAATTGACCAGCAGCAGGACATTTGTAATTAGGAAAAAAATGGCTGAAATGTACTTGAGAGAAACAGTACAGGCAGGGATTTCACTACTAAGATTAGGAGACTGCAGATGATGTAAGGCTAGGCCCAAATTTATTAAAGATAAAAAGCTCACAGTGGGGCTTTTCTACAAGAGTTAAATTACTGCAGAGGATACAGAAGTGTAAAACTGGCCAACGGCAGGACATTATTATTGAGGAAGAAATATTGCTAGAGGAAAACCGTAAAGGCAGGGGTTTTATTATTTAATACTTAAATTAGGAGACTGCAGATGATGCAAGGCTAGGCCCAAATTTACTAGCGACAAAGATCTCTGGGTGGGGCTCTACTGCAAGAATTGTATTACTGCAGAGGATACAGCTGTGTAAAACTGGCCAGCAGCAGGACAGATTTAATCAGAGATAATAGGCCTAACCGGTGTATGCCTAACTTTTATGTTCTCTATGAAGATATGGGGTGCGGTGAATGTAAGTGATATAATTGGATACAGTGTTTAAATGGAATGCTTCTGGCAAAAAAAAAGATGTTTGGATGAGACAGCAGTTAAACATGACAGCTGACCTCAGATCAACCACAAAATAAAATGAAATACAATAAAATGCCCACAGAGCTAGCAACCTGGGGCCTGCTGTCTGTAGTTTAAAGACTTTTTTGTTCCGTGATTATTAATAGTGAGCATTTACAGTGACTTGTTTATGTCATGTGAAACATGAAGTGTACATCAATATAGAGAATGCTATTCAAATATAGGAAGTCATTTAGAAAGAAAAGGAGAGTGTGTCACTTACAATGTGTCGCAGATATTGTAAGTCAGGCGGCCGCCTTACGGCGATGCAGGGTGAGGGCGGAAAAAACAGGCATTTTGACAAGTACTTGTACTTGTCAAAATGCCCCGATGTTTGCGCTATGTTTTTTTTTTCACTTACCTCCGGTGCGGGAGAGCAGCGGCGAGTCAGCGCTGGTCCGGTGGGAGGAGCTCCAGGTGGGGTCCTAATTTAGCTGGCCGGCGACTGCCTGAGG
>NW_017307052.1:670353-670951 GCF_000935625.1 Nanorana parkeri | reverse complement strand
GGCAGTCGCCGGCCAGCTAAATTTGGACCCCAACTGGAGCTCCTCCCACCGGACCAGCGCTGACTCGCCGCTGCTCTTGGCGCCGAAGGTAAATGGAAAAAAAACATAGCGCAAACATCGGGGCATTTTGACAAGTACAAAATTCCCTGTTTTTACAGGGGTCGGGAAGGGGGAGCGGGAGCGGTACTTGATCAGCAACAATGTTCAGCTAGGTGGTACGTGTCAAAGTAACATCCACATGAATGGCAGGACCCGAGGTTTCCCAGCAAAACATTGTCCTAAGCATCACCCTGCCTCAGTCCGCTTGTCTTCCTCCATAGTGCATCCTGGTGCCATCTCTTCCCCAGGTAAGCGACACACACGCACCCGGAAATCCACATGATGTAAAATAAAACATTATTCATTAGACCTTCCTTGGTCCACTTTTGGTAGGTCCTAACCATTGCAGACTGGGAACATCCCACAGTTGTGTGACTCAGTTGTTCTGACCCAGTCGTCTACACGTCACAATTTGGTCCTTGTCCCTCAAATCCTTACACTTGTCCATTTTTTCTGCTTCCAACACATCAGCTTCAGGGAAAAGATGTTCACTTACTTC
>NW_017307052.1:651591-670227 GCF_000935625.1 Nanorana parkeri | reverse complement strand
TCTATCTATCTATCTATCTATCTATCTATCTATCTATCTATCTATCTATCTTTCTTTCACAGGTTTGACTGAGTTCCGTCAGAAATAAATATACCTTGCATCCTCAGAACCTAAAATCTGAAGTTAAATGCAAATGGAAAATTTCCTGGATGAGATCTCTACAATGTATGTAATATGAAAAGAGAAGAGCATTTCCTGTTTCCTGCCTGACACATGGTGGGACTCTTGCACGGTTGCACCCATTCAGCTTTACAACATCATGGTTCATGAGTCCCTTCTCTCTCTTCATAACTCTTCCACCCTCTACCCAACTCTCTCCTTTGCAATGTGTCATTGTCCTTCTGTGTGTCTGCTTCTCGTCCCCTTTGTTGTCATCCTGAGCCGTCACTGGAGTACACAGATTCTGGAGTGCTGGAAGACCTAAGAAGTCAGTGCCAACTCCGCATACAGAACACAGCAAATGGTGTGGACCAAAACATTTAGAACAGACACACACAGTCAGAGCAGACAGTGGTAGACAAAGCATGCACAGACAGTCAGAGAACATGCAGTCAGAAAATGCACGGGCATTAGGAGGACACACAGGCAGTCAGAGCACACACAAGCATTCAGAGCATGTGCAGGCCTTCCAAGCATGCACAGTTAGAGCACACACAGGCATTCAGAGCACGTATAGGCAGTCAAAGCATGCACAGGCAGCCAAAGCATGTACAGGCAGTCACAGCATGTACAGGCAGTCACAGCATGCACAGGCAGCCAAAGCATGTACAGGCAGTCAGAGAGCAGACACACAGAGACTTCTACACAGGGAGCAATGGCCCTGCTGTGCACCATGCAAGTGTCCAAAACCCCACTATTACAACTTCCAACATAAACTTTAAACACAGGCACAGTCACTGGAGTTAGACTCCTTCCCCAGGACATCCTCGGCAGTTTATAGGCTGGCCTCCTATGGCTTCCTCTACACACTTCAGGGATCCCTTGTCCCAATCACCCCTGGCATAGCCTGTGAGTGTAATCTTCAGCACTTACTTGACCATTTCTTTGGACAAAGCGGACACCAGGCATTCCAGTCCTCGCTACAAGAACAGAGCTCACACATATGCTGGACACCTCCCTCTTTCTTCACCATCCCAGCACATAATAAACAATTTTCAGACAGGTTCAGTTAGATAAATATTTAAACTCCAAAAGATAGAAAACACAACAGTCTTCTCAGAATGAAAGTGGAATTACAAAGTTCATACAATGTAGCAATATGGTCCATTAGTCTCGGTGTTAGAGGAATCTACCAGCATGCATTCTCCATCTAGAAGGGAAATTAAAAAGGCACCCTGTCCCAAATGGACACTCACACGGAATGGTATAGTCCCAACTGCTAACCCTTTTTAACGGGGAACCCTTCTCCTCTCACAGGCCAACTCAATACTCTAAAACTCCACTCACCTGCCCTTATATATCCTATCACTTGGAAGTTTAAGTGACAGGCATGTTGCCTACGTTCCATAAGACAGGACTATACTTTAAGTGGGCCTACTACCCTGTTACATGCACATTTCTAACTTGAGCTTTCTTTTGGGAAAGTTTAATTCTGAGGGTTGTTTCGGAAGGTTTAATTTAACATTAAATACATTTTAGAAATTTGAAATTCTATTTGGTAACCACAGCCAGTTCTTTGTCCATCTGGCAGTGGCAACATAATCTCTTTCCTGTTTTGATAACAGTATATAGATAACAATTGTGGTTGAGCTTTAATTTAATTTAATCTAATCTCACAGAATCTACAATTCTTGTTCCCATTCTGCTATCTACCACAAGCACAAGAGGCCGGCTGTGTCTGCATATTTGCAGACACATTCAGTATACCTGTTAAATCCCAACTCTGGTCAAAGGTTTGTTTTGGAGAGAGCAAGAAGGTTTAGAGCCACTGTTATGGAATGTTCTTCTTACTTTTTATGCCTGAACACGAAGTGATAGGAAATCTGTCCAACAAGGACAAAGACATACATCTGGGTAAACTCCATCCACAGAGTTCCCATTGGGTCTCATACCAATAAATTGAAGGTCACCCAGCTGACCCCTGTTCTCTCATTGTCCTCTCTACCATAGGAGTGGAGAAGCAAGATCATCTTACCTTGCTGTGACAAAGTCATGGTAGTAGGCCAGGGTTGTTTCTCCCGAGCACAGCCCCTTACACAGGCATCTAAAGGAACCATTTGTAGGGAATCCTATGTAGACCAGTTGTTGGATGCAAGGCATCATTCCACTTTTTCTAATAGTGTAGTATCCAAAAGACTCTCTTCGAGAACAGTTCCACATACTGGTATATGGGACTAGCTATGGCAAATGTGACAGCGAATGTGTTTTCTAAATGCCTCTAAAGATCCACAGGCAAAACAGCAGCTTTATAGATATATTGCAAATGTATTGGGTCCATGGAGCTAAAAACTAGTATTTTATCAACTGTCAGAGTCAGAAAACAAAAAAACAGGGAGATAGCCAGGAATCATTAACTCAGCTCTGAGCTCCTCCTGAATTTACACTAAGTGGCCAGAGGTTTGTGGACACCTGATCATCACTCATATCTATATATCCAGTTCAGGTGTTTCCAGTGAAGGGTCCTGTTAATTCTACAACATAGAAGGACATCTTAAACAATGGTGCTCTTCCAATTATGAATGAACATGAAGTGCTCTACATCACTTCCTGTTTATTCATAATTGAGGACACAGTAAGCATACTATGTCCTCATATATTTACGATCAGCTGATCGTTGAGTGCTTGTAACCCGCTCTCCATCCTAAATCCTTCAGCTGTCACAGGAGGCAGAGCGGGTGGTGCAGGGAGGAGAGCTTAGACTCCTGTGATGCGGCTGATAGCTCTTCATCCTGAGTCACTGCCTGTCACAGGAGGCCAAGCGGGGCAGTGCGAGAGGAGAGCTTGGCCTCTCTTACAGCGCTCTCCCCCCCACTCGGCCTCCTGACTGTTTCTCTCCTCCCTGGTGGACGCTGCTCTTTGTCAGAGGGGAGGAGAGGCTATGGATACACCGCAATTTCAGCCGAAAAATTGTACTTTCACCATTTTGCCCAACGTATCATTTTAGGACAATATGTTTCAGGGGCCGAAATAATAAAATATCATTCAGTGCAGATGGGGCTGTGTGATCTACCCACTGGCCTCTTGTAAACATACACAGCAGCGGCAGGTAGATCATGCAGTCTAGTTAGTGCTGAATCATATTTTATTATTGCTTGTGTTGTGACTGATCAGTCAGCGCTGGCAGGGTAAGCTGGATCACTGCAAAAATCCTTTTAACAGAGAGAAGGAGAGAAGGCTGTAGTGCTGGCTGTCCCTTCGCTAAAGGAATGGCAGCAAACTGGGCTTCAGCCTGGGATGGAGCTACAGCCAGCAAAGAGAGATGAAAAAATTTAATGTAATATACAACAGGACCAAGGATCAAACTGGGACCAAGTGCTACATGCACTTGATCCCCTGGGGGCTTCAGCTGAGATTTTCTGTTTTGCGATCAGCTAGTATGTTTTCATGTAGTGGTTTTACTTCTTCTTTAAGTGTTGGCGGAGGTTAGGTGTTCTTTTCAAAGGCTCGGACACATGTTTACAGCTCAGCTTGGAAATAGAAGGGGCTAAGTGTTAGGAAGTGTTGTATAAGGGTACAGAAACACCTTGGGGACCATATGTTATTTTTAGAACAACTGTTAACATAAAGTATCACATCTTTAATGGTGAATGGACTTTGTAAACGTTTTGGGCTACTGTTCTATGGATGTGACATTTCCACAGGTGAATAGTGTATTAACCAAAAGACCCTCATTGAGAACAATTCCACATGTTGACCAAAGGGGCTAGCTATGGCTGATGTGGGATCAAATCTAAACAGCAACTGTGTTTTTTTTTAATGCACCCTAAGATCCACATCCAAAAACCTTTATAGATATACTGTAAAGGTATTGGGACCAGAGAGCTGAAAAACAGTATATTATCAGCTGTTACTGAGGCAGGAAAGGTATGGGATGGAAGAGAATCAGGATCTTAGGGATGAGTTCTTCACATTGTGTCCCACTTTTGTCATCTTTCCCAACTATCTTTTATAAACTACAAAATGCCACCTCCCTATGTAACAAAGATGAGGAGATAAGGGGGTGCTTGCAGTCCAAATCAGTAAAGCAGCATACCCTGTTTCCCGGAAAATAAGACCTACCCCGAAAATAAGACCTAGTTGTGACCATTCCCAGGGCCGGTGGTCGCATAAGGGGGAACTTGAAGAGCCACGGGAGAGGCGGGAGAGAGTCAGCGGGGCCAACGAAGCCAGCGCTAGAGGAAGTGAGGCGGCAGCGGAGGGAGCAGAGCCGCATAAGCCGATGCCTCCTCTATAGCTCCGACTTCTGTCACAGGCGGAGTGATATCAAATGCACTCCGCCTGTGAGGAATCGATAGTGAAAGCGCGATTCGCTCATTCTGGCCAGCGATTGGTTAGCAAATTGCTCTTGGAAAGGTACGGCACCCCTGATTGCCCTGATCACCATATTTTTGTACATGAATACATGTAGACTTTTCTACATGTACATAAAAAATAAATAAGACCTACCCCGAAAAATATATAAGACAGTGTGGTATTTTCGGAGAAACACGGTAGGATGACAATGCTGCTTCTCCATAGATACAGTACCGTAAATAGGTGTTGTCACCCTAGGGCAGGAAGTGTGTTACTGGTAGGATCACTAGATACAATTATGGAAATAAAGATTAACTAATGCAGCCACTTCATCTATGGAATGGAAAGTTGCAATATAATACGTTTGGGTTTAACCTAATTTTTGTTAAACAGAGGTAATGATTATTTCACTGATAGAAAAATCACATAGGAAAATCAGCAACTGCAATTTGTGTATTTTGAGGTATAGCTATCAAACATTTACTGGTTGAAATTCATCCAGTGAAAAAAATATTAAAATTCACCTAAGTACGATTCAACAACATTATCTGGCCAGATTCTTCCTATATGTTATACGACATTCATTGGGAGGACCTTCTTAGCTCAAATATTGAATCCGGTTTGAAAAGAGTTGAAAACAGCAGTGATGAATAGATTAAGTGTGGAGGATTGGATCTTGGTTGAAAAATGGGTGAATGTTGGGCGAATGACTTGGCAAATCCATGATGAATATACCAAATGGTGTATCATTATAATTACCAGCCAAGTAATAGTTTGTGTTGATGTCATGCTACAATGCACAAGATCTTTTGTAATACAAATTCCCAGAAAAATTAGAATGTTTATTTTTATGTTTATCAACCGCTCAGTGTCTGCAACCCCACTCTGCCAATCCCTCCACTGGCTTCCAATAGCCCAAAGGATAAAATTCAAAATATTAACAATGACTTACAAAGCCATTCACAACTCTAACCGTCCCCTCCGCTTTTCAAATGACCTTCTGCTTTCCAGCTCCCTCGTCAACTCCTCCCATGCTCGCCTCCAGGACTTCACTAGAGTCTCTCCCATCCTCTGGAACTCTTTACCCCAACCTGTCCATCTGTCTCCCACTCTGACTGCCTTTAGGTGATCCCTTAAGACTCATCTCTTCAGGGAAGCCTATCCCACCTCAACCTGACCACAGAACAATCACTTTCTCAAACAATTCATCCCCACACAGCTACCTTCTCATGTATCACTGGCCCCTCCCTTTTAGATTGTAAGCCCTCAGGGGCAGGGCCCTCCTTACCATCTTGTCTTGAATTGCATTGTGATTGTAATGTCTTCCTTATATTGTAAAGCGCGGCGCAAACTGTTGGCGCTATATAAATCATGTATAATAATAATAATATTTTAACGAAAGCTGCAGATTAAAAAGAAGCTTGAAAACCTTTGACATAAGCAGATTTCAGTGGAGGGATTTAGATTGATTTGAAGTATTTCCACTTTGTAGTATCAGTTATATTAGCTGTGTTTGTAGATATCATAGATATTAACTACACTTCCACAGGAAGTTAACCACAACAGTATGTATTGTTGGCCGTCAGCACTTCCTCAAAGTGTAGGTGAAAACACTAACAGTCTACACTCGCAGGACTAAACTGACGTCTTAATGTTGTCAGCTTTCCCAATTATCTTTAACCCCTTCGTGACTGACGACGTACAGTGTACGTCGCCAGCATCGGGGCTGTTTAAACAGACTCCCGGCGACTTTTGCCGCCGGGACTCTGTTTAAACTTGTAGAGCCGACTGTCGGCTTTATAATTGAAGTGAAATAGTTTGATACATAAGTGTAATCATAGCAGATTACATTGTATTGTGTGTATTCTGTGTACATTAGAACTTTTCACTTTTGAATTTCCCGCCTGCTGTGACGCTCGAAAACGAAACTAAAAGTCAGATGTCGGCTTTTAGTTTCATTTTCGAGCCGCGTACAGCAGAGGACGCCGCGGGATCGCAGGGACAAGGTGAGTGTCAGTTTTCTCTGCAGCCCCGAGTCTGGCTCAGGGTTACCGCTCCTAGCATGGAAAATTCACCCCGAGCCAGACTCGGGAATACCGCCAGGGAGGTTAAATTTGTCACTAAATTTTGGGGTTTAATAAGGAGTTGCGCTAATATTGCGCAACATAAAAATTTTCAACTACCACCATTTTATTCTATAAGGTCTTGGCATTCAGAAAATATATAATGTTGGGCGGTTTTACGTCATTTTCAGGCCTAAAATGTGGAATATAACATGGGTGCAAAAAATGAAAAAAGGGCCTCAGTCATGAAGGGGTTAAACAGTTACAAGAAAACACCCCTCCCTATGTAACAGGGATGAGGAGAGGAGGGGTTGTTTGCAGTCTAAATCAATGGAGCAGCCTAGGGTGCGCCATAGCAGAGAGTGCATGAAGACCCTCATGGCAGGATCATCAGGATTTTTTTGTTTCTATTTTCTTTCTTTTTCTTTTTTCCCCTCAGAAAACAGGATCATTTCCAAAAGTCAACAATACATGTAGCCTCATAAGGAAGAAAAAAGGCAACATGGCGCTACAGCAGACTTCTACAGGTGGGGAACCATATGACTCAGATGATACTCAGGATGTCTGGTTTGGAATCATAGTACAGGTTCTGTAGTATGTGAAGCAATATGCCACTCAAAACATGAAACATGTAATGAACGCTAACTTATTTTTTGTTGGAACTTCTTGCACAGCCTCACAGAGAAGCACAAGCACACAGTCAGATATGCATGCTACACATGTCTTGGCTAAAACAGGAAGGAAGCCACAGCTTTATTCTCTACCTTATTCAATACAACAGAGTATATATACCATAGATATAACAGAACTTATAAACACTGCCATCTAGTGACCGAAATGGTATACTGCAGGAGTTATTGCTATAAATACAATAATGTGTATTCTAACATTTTTCAACTTTAACAGGCCAAGCTGTCCAGCAAAAGTGGCAGATTAAGGGTTGGGAGAAACCATTTACCCCCTGACAGGGGTGCTAACCATTGTTTAGTTTTATTTAATTTGAATATTCAAGTCTATCTAAATTTGCTAGTGCATCTAGCAATGCCCTCCTCACAGGCTGACAATGCTGCTGTGCAAGGGTGGCTCCGTTGCTCCTCCATAGAGTAGAGCCAACCTAAGACAGGATGTGTGTTACTGGCCGGATCACCAGGTAAAAAAAAAAAAAGCATAAAAATAAAAAAATAATGCAGCCTCCACAAGGACAGGTGAGCAATATAACACATTTTTAGTTTTGGGGGTTTAGATACACTTTAGGGCCAGAATTGTCACAGCGTTTACTGGGAATGGTGCATATTTCTGTTACAACATAGCTGATGGCAGCGATTGTTTCTGTGTGCAAAGGGTTAACCAACCCCAGCGATGATCGCTCTGGCCATAGATTTTTGTCCCTTAAGCTGTGAAAGGTGAGACTGAGAGTGGTATCATCACAGGGATGTCTAGGATATGATCTTCAGCTGCCCACCCATTAGCATTAACCGCCCTTCTTCTAGTGCCCACAGACTGATGTCCACTCCAGTAGTATAATGCAGCATAACTTTTATTGAACATCTTCAATGGGGAGAGAGGGTAAAGGATTCTAAGCTTTCAGGGTGTAGCAGACATAAGCTCCAGACTCACCAGACCTGGTTGGCATCTCAGTGTAGATCCACTTGGGAGACAGCGGAAAGCAACTGAAATAGCAGATAAGCAAGGATGAATATAGATCCTCAACAGGAAAGACACATGCTTCTGAAGTCCTTAGGTTCCAGGAAACGTCAAGAGCCATCATTGGTACTGGGTCTCTTCCTCTGACAGCAACACAGACCTCCGCCATGTTGGAGGCCTCAGGGAAACATTTCCCTCACACCAGCCCATGCCCACCCCCAGGCCTTAGGCCTAGCCTGTGGGGCAGGCTGAACAGCACCCAGGCCTAATCCATGGCTGGTCCCGACTCGTCTGTGCACATGGCAAATCCCTCCAGTATATGTACCCTACCTATCCCAGCATGCATCACTGGTTGAGAGAAACCCAGTGATTGCTGCTGTACTGTACATACACTACAGTGTCCCTTGGCTGTCCCCCAATATGACAGAGTCACACTCTGCCCAGGGGGGTACAGGCAATGCCAGACACCTGGAATTAACAAGATAACTGCCATTATAATTATAGCCAGGCTGACTACAGCCCTGGCTATCACTAAATGTCTAGTAGCCACATCACAGAAGATGATTGTTTCTAAAAGCTTCATGTTTGCCCTTCAAGGAAGCTGTGAGGTCCTCCATATAGTTGATTCCAACAATTTTTTTGTGGTATTTTGGGTAGGACTGATAGACCCTAAAGACTTTACCCAAGAAGTCCTTTAACTCGTGGCAGGACCGGAATATGTGCTACAGTGAGCTATCAATACAACAGAGTCGATGGGGACAAGGGCCTCTTCCCCACAAGCCCTGGGGCGTTGGTTGTGGGGGTGCGGGCAGGGGGGGTTATTCACATCAGGGTAACCTGTAATAAAAGGGCCATCCAGATGCGCCCCCCTTGTGAATAAGTAAGGGGTACCCATTCACTAAAGGGTTAAATACAAGTTTTAAAAAAAGAGGCCAGACTTTTGAAAAATCCCTTTAATTGATAAGAAAAACAAAAGAGAAGTTTTTGACAAGTCTTTTATTAACAAAAAAAATTAAAATGGATCCACCGACATAATCCAGCATCAATCACGACGTTCAGTGTTGTCCACAATGACGGCGACTCAACAAAATAAAAAATAGAACAAGAAAAAATAAATAGAAATAATAATAATTTTTTTTTAAAACAACGCCCGCCTACCCATCCACTGGCGATGAACTCCTGCCGCAGAATGGCATTTTGACAGATGCTGGCAAAATATAAACAATTGGGCGGAGCTAGCGCTGACAGCGAGCTCCGCCCAACTGTTTACAGTTGTACGGCATCTGACAGGTGAACCATGATTGGGCAAAGTCATAATGCCTTTGCCCTATCATGGCTCTTACAGGGTACTGGGCCCTGATTTGGCAAAGTCTTGCAACCTGACCTGTGGTCAGGTGCAAGGCTTTAGCCAATCAGGGCTTCACAAGGCACTGTGCAGCGCACAGTGCCGTGTGGGGCGCTCGGCAGGTGAACAGCCCGCCGAAAGCCCGGACAGTTTGTGTGTTCGCCAAACACACGAACTGCCGATGTTTGACTCGAACATCAAGCCCATCCCTACTAAACACCCAAGAAAGACACACAACAACAATAACTTTCTTTATAACAAAGCTTATTAGTAAGGATTGAAACGCATGACATATACATACATAGTAAAGTTGGGGAGCTCACAGAGCCCTCGCGCAGGGGGTTTTCCCGAAAACAAAATTTTTAATTTTTCTCTTCAAGGCAGTCAAATGTGGAAAACACAAATGTAAGCTTAACTTCAGCCACAACTCAAAGTAAAGTCCGTATCTTCAGTACAATAACGAAATAAAAATGTGCCTCACCGACTTGTCCCAAAGCTGGGGGAATTGCTCCCCAGAAATATTAGTCCTTAGTCTCAGCAACGCTGCAGGTCTCTCACACCTTAGCCACAGCTGACATCTTTCACCTTTCACCACCCTCTTCTTTGGAGTTGTTGACTTTTAGACTACTTCCTGTGGCAGGAAGATTACATTTCTGGTGGCCCTTAAAGGGACCACAACCTAGGGGTGAGATACTGTACAGTATATATATACAGGTGACACTCGAATAATTAGAATATCGTGCAAAGTTCATTTATTTCACTAATGCAACTTAAAAGGTGAAACTAATATATGAGAGAGACTCATTACATGCAAAGCAAGATAATTCAAGCCGTGATTTGTCATCATTGTGATGATTATGGCTTACAGCTCATGTAAACCCCAAGAACCCCAAATCCACAACCTCAAAAAATTAGAATATTACATGCAATCAATAAAACAAGGATTGTACATAGAACAATATCGGACCTCTGAAAAGTACAAGCATGCATATGTACTCAGTACTTGGTTTGGGCCCCTTTTGCAGCAATTACTGCCATTACTTTTGCACGATATTCTAATTATTCGAGTTTCACCTGTATATCGTATTTTTCGCTCCATTAGACGGACCTGACCATAAGACGCACCTAGGTTGCTGCCCGTGTTGCCTGTGCCTAACTCGAGCTAGAACTCTTGTGACACCTGAGAGGAAGGACTGTCCGGTGCCCTTCTGGAGAGGATTTGCAGCTGTCCGCCGGCATGAAAGGTAGCCGGCGGGGGGAGGGAGGTGGTTGCGGGGGAGAGCGGGCGAGGACTGGGGACGGGGGATGGGAACTTACCTACCGCTCCCCTGCTCCCTGGCGAATTCGGCTCTGCATGCACGTATACCCCCACACGCTCACACTGCTCCGAGAGGCGTCTCTGATCACACCTGACAGCACCCCCTCTCTTTCCTCCTGGCCGCTCTGAAACTGCAGCGGCCGGGAGGAGAGAGAGGGAGTGCTGACAGGTGTGATCACCGCGGCCATCTTAAAGGGGCCCCCTCACAGTCGCATCTATACCGCCCCGCCCGCGCTGTCAAGCAGCTGCTGGAACTACCTATAGGGTACCGCGGGCTCTGGGCGCAGGAGATTGTCAAGACCTGGGGGAATATTCGCTCCATAAGACGCACAGACAGTTTTGCCCGCCTTTTGGGGGGAAAAAAGTGCGTCATATGAAGCGAAAAAAACTGTATATATTTTAGAGCAAGACAATTGTCTTTCTGCTGAAAGAGAGGAATATGCAGAAGAAATTGCAAGCACAAGTCAAGTGAAGTTACTAGGAGAATCCATTCATATATAATCATTTTGCCATGAAACTTGCCCCTTTGGGGACATGAAGTAGTTGGCAAAGTGATTTCTTATGTTCACGGCATATGTACAGGGTCGTAAGTCTGAAAACTGCACATCCTGACCAGAGTTCACTGACAAAGGGTCTGTAGATGGTCTCTCCCGCGCCATGACATACGTAGTTGTGGAGTATGCTGCATGCAAGGGCAACTTGGATTGCATTCTCCACATCAAGGTGAGTAGCGGATAGCAGGTTATGCCACTTTAAAGTCAGGGTTCCGAATGCACGCGCGACCCAACAATGAGCCCAGCTAAGACAGTAATTAAATAGTTTTTGCGTTTCTGTAAGTCCACGCCTAACGTAGGGACATATTAAGTTCTCATGTAAGCCAAAAGCCTCATCTGTCATCTGTCTTTAGGCGTCCCTTGTACAGCCTACATCCCATTTCGGACTTGCAAAAGATAGGAGAAGCCACTTGACTGCCATACGTTGCAACATCAATAGCAGTGAAGCAAAGATGTGCATCCACCACTACACCCAGGTGAACAACAGGGTAGAATTTTTTGGAATCAAAATATTTGGAGCCTGATTTTAGTGGCATATTCACTCTGAAATGTTTCCCATCCAGGGCTCCTATGCATTTGGGAAACTGGATCACTTTCCAGAGTTCCTCTGCCAATTCTACCACCGCTGTTCTGTTGGCTTTGGCATCAGGACCAAGTAAAGCTCCTCCCAAATCGCTAAGCAAGTTTTAATGGTCACCCAGCGGAAAGTAATGAAGCACTGCAAAACTTACAGGGCTATCCACCAGAGGGTGAAGAGTTTGGAGAAGGCCGGAGAAGTGAACAATTTAGGAAAAAATAGCTGAACTGGAAAGTGAGCTGAATTGGAGAATTTTTCCAAATCCGCTATTTTGTCCTAGATTGTTGACTTCTCCTGTCTTCTCCAAACCATTCACCCTTTTCTGAATAACCCTGTTATTTTTTTGACAGGAAGCGTACATTTAGGGGAATTTATCAAAACTGGAGCAGAGAGACATCGGCAACTACTCCAGATTCTGCCTCCTCCAGTTCTGCTGAATTCCCCACATTGCATTCCAGGGGTGGTGTTGGATGGCACCACAGGTGCTCTGTAACTATAGGTCCAAAGATTCCATGCAAGACTGTGTGAGGCGCAAGCATGAATCTGGCATTTAGAGGTATGATGGGATTTGTGGTTCACAACGTCTGGGAGAGTCAATGTTTATGTAACCCTGACATATACTATATACTGCTCTCATTGCCTAAAATCCTGAACACTAAAGAATATAACTGAGGGCAGTGTACCTACAGCACAGCAGGAGTTGTGGAACTACCTGTTCCAAGAGCCATTGCAAGGGGCCACATGCAAGACTCTCATGGAAGGGGGCATGATGGGACTTTAGTTCCGCAGCACCTGGAGTTCCTGAAGATTACAGAAACTTGATAAGTGGTATATACTGTATATTATAATAATCTATAATATATATTTAGCTCACTACATGTTCTCAAAAAATGTGTAGACTATAGTATACTGTACTAATCAACACAGGCAGTTATATTAAGGCCACTGAGATTAGGACATACCTGACTGTGACCAAGAGTCTCTCCTCTGTGGACACACTCGTCCTCAGGTTGGTATCCACATGTCAGTCCTGGTCGTAGTGTCTCAAGAAGGGTGGCAAAGGTGCAAAGGGACATCCTGCAGTGACGTCACGGCGGGGTGACACTCGGTTACCGCTCCGGGTGTCACCCAGCCTCAGGACGCCCCTGCATCCTGGTAAGTTTGAAAAATGGGAATCTTTGAAGCTCCACATACTGTAAATATTTGTGAAGAGACTGTCCGAGAAGCCCTCATGTCTCCAGTGTCTCAGGTAGGCTGTGCAGGGTCTCAGGTAGGCTGTGCGGGGTCTCAGTTGGGCAGTGTGGGCTCTCAGGTGGGCTGTGTGGGTCTTAGGTGGGCTGTGCAGGGTCTTAGGAGGGCTGTGCAGCATCTCACCGGCTGTGCGGCATCTCACCAGGGGTCTGGAGGCGGAAGGCGAGATCCAGAAGAAGGAGGAGGAGAAGGAGCGTAAGCAGCACCACAAGGTCCCCAGAAGGCTGCCGTGAGGTCCCCAGTAAGCACAGGACCAAAAGTGCAAAGGGACATCCTGGTAAGGTTGAAAAATAGGAATCTTTGAAGCTCTACATAAATATTTGTGAAGAAACTCTCCGAGAAGCCCTCATGTCTTCAGGGTCTCAGGTGGGCAGTGCAGGGTCTCAGGTGGGCCGTGCGGGGCATCAGGTGGGCTGTGCGGGGTCTTAGGAGGGCTATGCAGGGTTTTAGGAGAGCTGTGCAGCGTCTCACCAGGGCTGTGTGGGGGGTTAGGAGGGCTGTGCGGCGTCTCACCAGGAGTCCGGAGGCGGACCCAGAGGAAGAAGGAGGAGCATAAGCAGCGTCGGGAGGTCCCCAGAAGGCTGCTTTAAGGTTCCCAGCAAGCGTGGGACCATTCGGCAGCCACCTGTTTTTTAAAATTATTGGGCGCCAAGTGCTCATGAAAATGCCCAGTTTTGGTGAATCCCTAGTTCCTTCTATGCTCGTGTGAATGAGGACTAAAATAAAATGACTTGTCAGGGCCACGCATAGCGCACAAATGTGGCGAAAGGAATGTCTGTTTGTAGATCCTGTTTGTGGGCATAATAAAAGGTCACTTGAGTATGTGTTGGTGGGGTGCAGGGACATAAGGAAGTGCTAAAGTTGAAGGGTTCTCCAAAAGCCAAAATTGGAGAAGGCGGGATCTGAAAAAACCTTTGGGGGGATAGCAGGCCGATTGTCTAGAGATTTAAAGTGGCGGATGCGGTATACATCCTTCTTGACCAAGGACTGGAAGCCGGCTCCTGAGATCCCGGGTGGGAAGGACCAGGGATTAATTTACAGAAAGCTGCAGATTAAACACAACTTTTGATGTTAACAGGTTGACGTTCACATGAGATTTTAGTGACTGGGTCTTAATTAAAGTATTTCCGCTGTAAAGCATCAGCGTTGCATGATCCCTATTACACAGCAGCTATATATGTGCAGAGCAAGAAGTCAGCGCTTATACAGGAAGTTCTGTAACACTCACAGTCTATACTCAGCGTCTTGGTACAGGCTAGCAGATACATCACATGTGCTGGGTGAGTACAATCTCGTGGTTGAGGGTTTCCTCTATGTTATACAGATCTGCCAGTGTGTGCCATGTTATATGTGGTGCCTGAGCCATTGCTTTTTGCTTTTTTGGACTTTATACAATGTCAGTGTGTTTTTGTAGAGCTGGTGGGCAAGACAGTGTGCAGCAACCACAGTTACTCTGAGTCCTAATTCTCCTGTCCCTATTTTATTTCTAACCGGTCCTCTTTTAATTCCCAATTCTGCCCACCTTACTTAGAGGGACCGTCCATCAAAAACTTATATTTCAGTGTTTGGAAGATGATGGAGAATTAAATCCCCTGTTAGTTCCCTCAATTTCTCATGTACTCTATTTATCTGTGCACTGAGTTCCTAGCTCTGTACACCTGCTGTGCCCATTATGAGGGGATTTCACCATCCAAGCAATGAATTGCTGGCTCTGTACACCTGCTGTACTCATTATGAGGGGCTTTCACCATCTCTGCACTAAGTTCCCGGGTCTGTAGACCTGCTGTGCCCAGTATGAGGAGCATTCACCATCCCTGCACTGAGTTCCTAGCTCTGTACACCTGCTGTGCCCATTATGAGGGGATTTCACCATCCAAGCAATGAATTGCTGGCTCTGTACACCTGCTGTACTCATTATGAGGGGCTTTCACCATCTCTGCACTAAGTTCCCGGGTCTGTAGACCTGCTGTGCCCAGTATGAGGAGCATTCACCATCCCTGCACTGAGTTCCTAGCTCTGTAGACCTGCTGTGCCCAGTATGAGGAGCATTCACCATCCCTGCACTGAGTTCCTAGCTCTGAACACCTGTTGTGCCCATTATGAGGGGCTTTCATATCTCTGCACTGAGTTCCTAGCTCTGTACACCTGCTGTGCCCATTATGAGGGGCTTTCACCATCCCTGCACTGAGTTTCTGGCTCTGTACACCTGCTGTGCCCATTATGAGGGGCATCATGATAGTCAGTCAATAAAGGAGATTTGGAACTGAGTGCGAGTGACTTTATGGTTTATTTGCGTTTGATGTGCGGAGGCATCCGCAGTCACCTTTGGCACCCCCCAATTTCGTTTGGGCTTCATCCGGTCAGGAGTGCAATGGGATCTACTACATTCTGCATTATGAGGGGCTTGCACCATCTCTGCACTGAGTTCCTGGGTCTGTACACCTGATGTGCCCATTATGAGGGGCTCCCACTATCCCTGTGCTGAGTTTCTGGCTCTGCACACCTGCTCTTCCCATTGTGAGGGGCTCCCACTCTACCTGTAGTATTTTGAATGTATCTTTTACTATGTAGACTATAGCAGGAGGAGGAAAACCCAAAACCACAGTTAGATAGAAAGAGAATAGGAAATCAAGGCAAAGGGATCCCTGACATATCAGAATCCGGGGACCCACCAGGCACCAGCTGTAACTCAAATACCAATTTTGGGTGATCTGGGATTTTAAAGAACCAGGAGAAATCTCATAGTTGCCAACTGTCAACTATTTGGATATGGAGCTGTACTTGTGGATGATTACATGTCAAAAAAACATTCTTGTTTTGAAAAGTGGAGGTTTTTGGTTATATACGGTATTTTCTTTTGCTTCCGATTTGTGAAATGAAAGGTTTTTTGTGCAAGTTATAATCAATCTTCACCATTTTTCTTACTTTTTTTGAGGATCTTTATTGTATTTCCCAATATCTGTGTAATGAATGCAGAATTTTTTTTTTTTCTTCATTTTTTATTATACAATACAGAAAAGTAATCAGTATCCTGAATTTACACTGTATGGCCAAATGACCATCACACCTTCCTACCTTCCTACAGCTGTTCAGTGTGGTTGGTGTGTTGATCAGGTGACCACAACTGAGTGTTTTTTTTCTCTTTCAGCCCACTTTAGGATGATTTAAATTGTGCCCTCCAGGCAAAACCTTATTTTATGCATTTAAAAAATATACACTATATTGCCAAAAGTATTGGGACACCCCTACAAATGATTGGATTCAGGTGTTCCAATCACCTCCATGGCCACAGGTGTATATAATCATGCACCTCGGCGTGCAGACGCTTCTACAGACATTTGTGAGAGAATGGGTCGCTCTCAGGAGCTCAGTGACTACAAGCGTGGTACCGTGATAGGTTGTCACCTGTGCAATAAGTACATCCGTGACATTTCCTAGATACTAAATACTCCACGGTCACCTGTTACTGATATTATAACAAAGTGGAAGCAACTGGGAACAACAGCAACTCAGCCAGGAAGGGGTAGGCCACGTAAAATGACAGAGCGGGGTCAGCGCATGCTGAAGCGCACAGTGCACAGAAGTGGCCAACTGTCTGCAGAGTCAATAGCTACAGACCTCCAAACTCCATGTGGCCTTCAGATTGGCACAACAACAGTGCGTAGAGAGCTTCATGGAATGGGTTTCCATGGCCGAGCAGCTGCATCCAAGCCGCACATCACCAAGTGCAATGCAAAGCGTGGGATGCCGTGGTGTAAAGCACGCCGCCACTGGACTCTAGAGAAGTGGAGACGTGTTCTCTGGAGTGACCAATCACGCTTCTCTGTCTGGCAATCCGATGGACGTGTCTGGGTTTGGCGGTTGCCAGGAGAACGGTACTTGCCTGACTGCATTGTGCCAAGTGTAAAGTTTGGTGGAGGGGGGATTATGGTGTGGGGTTGTTTTTCAGGGGTTGGGCTTGGCCCCTTAGTTCCAGTGAAGGGAACTCTTAAGGCATCAGCATACCAAGACATTTTGGACAATTTCATGCTCCCAACTTTGTGGGAACAGTTTGGGGACGGCCCCTTCCTGCTCCAACATGACTGCACACCAGTGCACAAAGCAAGGTCCATAAAGACATGAATGAGCGAGTTTGGGGTGGAGGAACTTGATTGGCCTGCACAGAGTCCTGACCTCAACCCGACAGAACACCTTTGGGATGAATTAGAGCGGAGACTGCGAGCCCGGCCTTCTCCTCCAACATCAGTACCTGACCTCACAAATGGTCCAACATTCGCATAGACACGCCCCTAAACCTTGTGGACGCCTTCCCAGAAGAGTTGAAGCTGTTATAGCGGAACAGGGGCGGAGCCAACCCAATATTGAACCCTACGGACTAAGACTGGAAGCCATTAGAGTTCATGTGCGTTTAAAGGCGTCCCAATACTATTGGCAATCTAGTGTATAAAGAGACCACAGCCTATCTACTGGGTAAACCAGCCTTTCCTCCAGGCACCCCTGGGGTGCACCATTCTCCCTGTTTGCTAACCTGACATTTAAGATCCCCTTCTGCTAACCTGTTTGCGATGCATGAGAGGTGTTCCCACACATACCCTCAAATAGAGACGGAAAAGGCAGAGGGAGAGGAAGTTACAGAAATCACGCTTCACAAAGAAAGCCCACCCCGCACAAAAAGTGTTCTCAGCCATCCGGCTACAAGAGATCACTGTGCACAGAACTGAATCAACTTTCTGTATTTAGCAGAGATTAAAAGTTTCCATTTCACTCATCAATTTTCACTTGTTCACAGAAATTTGCTCTCGTACCTGTACACCCCGCGATGGACCAGAGCAATTCTTACATTCCTGCCATGGGCCTGGTTATTCGGTTATAACTTTGTCATTACTTAATATATCAAAGTAACGCATACTGTAAATTGATTTTAGGGGGGAAAACTAGGTTTTATTTTGGCAATTTATTCTTGCCCAAATTTGTATTTCTTCTTCTTATTATTATTATTATTATTATTATTATTATCATCATCATTATATAATTTTTATTATTATTAATAATAATGATAATATTATTATTCAGGATTGACTGTATTTAGTCCCAGCCGTTCGCTCAGTGCTTTACAAAATAAAGGGAGGCAGCACAGTTACAGCACAATTCAATACAAGAAGGTTAGGAGGGCCCTGATTGTGCGAGCTTACATTCTGTGTAATCTGAAAAACAAAAAATTATATATTTTTTCCCAATTTTGACCAGTATGTGAAATGTTTTTTTTTTTTTTACTGTTAATAGAAAGTTTACGGCTTATTCTATCATTTATCATATTTTAATTTACGTTAAAATAACATTTAAAAAATATATATTTCATGAGACGCTGAAAAAAATATCAAACAAAAAAGGTATTGAAAACAAATTAATTAATTATTAAATAATATTTTTTT
>NW_017307052.1:628685-650364 GCF_000935625.1 Nanorana parkeri | reverse complement strand
AAATGGAATTGAAAACAAATTAATTAACTCATTAAATAAAAAAATAAATATATATATATACACAAATAAAAAATCTTCATAAAAATAATAGCTAAGGGGAATGGGGGGGAGGGGAGGAGTTAACTGGGACAATTAGGGTTATCTAAGGATAAGGCCTCATTCACACACAACGCAAGCAAAATTGTATATTGCGTGTGTACGAGCGTCTATGCGCGTATGTGCGTATATGCGTGCGCTGTTTGCATTCCCAGAATGCATCATTCCTAATGGACATTTTCATGAACTGCACGCACGTACGCTCATATCTTTATCTTTACTTCACTACCAATCGGTTGTTGATCAAACTGAACAAGCATACAGCCAATGAAAAGTCAGGACACTTACACTTACTTGGGTCAGTAACTCATCAAGCAGGGAATTAGGGAAGACATTCGGCATGCAGACTGCACCAGCAAAGTTTTCACAAATGTATGACACAGATCTGCCCCTGCTGACCCACCTTGTGACCCGCTACACAGTTACAATGTAAAGTCTGATCACTGGTGGAGAAGAGACTGAGGAAATGGTTCTTCCTGTCTGCAGCAGACTGATCACTAGGAGAGGGGAGACTGAGGAAATGGTTCCTCCTGCCTGCAGCACACTGATCACTGGGGGAGGGAAGACTGAGGAAATGCTTCCTACTGCCTGCAGCAGTCTGATCACTGGGGGAGGGAAGACTGAGGAAATGGTTCCTCCTGCCTGCAGCAGTCTGATCACTGGTGGAGGAAAGAATAATGAAATGCTTCCTCCTGCCTGCAGTAGACTGATCACTGATGGAGGGAAGACTGAGGAAATGCTTCCTACTGCCTGCAGCAGTCTGATCACTGGGGGAGACTAATGAAATGGTTCCTCCAGCCTGCAGCACACTGATCACTGGGGGAGGGAAGACTGAGGAAATGGTTCCTTCTGCCTGCAGTAGACTGATCACTGGTGGAGGAAAGACTGAGGAAATGGTTCCTCCAGCCTGCAGCAGACTGATCACTGGGGAAGGGAAGACTGAGGAAATGGTTCTGTCTGCCTGCAGTAGACTGATCACTGGTGGAGGAAAGACTGAGGAAATGGTTCCTCCTGCCTGCAGCACACTGATCATTGGGGAAGGAAAGACTGAGGAAATGGTTCCTCCTGCCTGCAGCACACTGATCACTGGGGGAGGGGAGACTGAGTAAATGGTCCCTCCTGCCTGCAGCACACTGATCATTGGTGAAGGAAAGACTGAGGAAATGGTTCCCCCTGCCTGCAGCACACTGATCACTGGGGGAGGGGAGACTGAGTAAATGGTCCCTCCTGCCTGCAGCACACTGATCATTGGTGAAGGAAAGACTGAGGAAATGGTTCCTCCTGCCTGCAGCACACTGATCACTGGGGGAGGGGAGCCTGAGGAAATGCTTCCTCCTGCCTGCAGCACACTGATCATCGGTGAAGGAAAGACTGAGGAAATGGTTCCTCCTGCCTGCAGCAGACTGATCACTGGGGGAGGGGAGACTGAGTAAATGGTCCCTCCTGTCTGCAGCAGACTGATGAGATAATCTCACTGGAGGTCAGAGACGGTTGGAGCTTTGTCTTTCCTCATATACACATACTGTACATTGTGACACACTGATGCAGACTTTTACAGTTACACAAAGGTCACCTTGTAGCCACCTCAGGTGGTGACACATCTAAGGGACCTCAATGGAGGACGATGTGCGCCGAGCGATGAGTCCTTTGGAGTCTTGTGAACTTTGCTGTCAGTTTTTTTGTCCTTTTGTGTTGTTTGCAGTTGTAGCTGATACATGGAGTGGGCGGAGACACAACTGAAAGCGCTCGCTGGTGATGCAAAGCGAAATAGAGGGACGGATGCTTCATGAAGAGAAAGGTGTGAGGAGGAAATCTGACAGCTCAGTGTGGGCTCCTCATGTACACTGCTCAGTGTGGGCTTCTCATGTACACAGCTCCGTGTGGGCTTCTCATGTACACAGCTCCGTGTGGGCTTCTCATGTACACAGCTCCGTGTGGGCTTCTCATGTACACAGCTCCGTGTGGGCTTCTCATGTACACAGCTCCGTGTGGGCTTCTCATGTACACAGCTCCGTGTGGGCTTCTCATGTACACAGCTCCGTGTGGGCTTCTCATGTACACAGCTCCGTGTGGGCTTCTCATGTACACAGCTCCGTGTGGGCTTCTCATGTACACAGCTCCGTGTGGGCTTCTCATGTACACAGCTCCGTGTGGGCTTCTCATGTACACAGCTCCGTGTGGGCTTCTCATGTACACAGCTCCGTGTGGGCTTCTCATGTACACAGCTCCGTGTGGGCTTCTCATGTACACAGCTCCGTGTGGGCTTCTCATGTACACAGCTCCGTGTGGGCTTCTCATGTACACAGCTCCGTGTGGGCTTCTCATGTACACAGCTCCGTGTGGGCTTCTCATGTACACAGCTCCGTGTGGGCTTCTCATGTACACAGCTCCGTGTGGGCTTCTCATGTACACAGCTCCGTGTGGGCTTCTCATGTACACAGCTCCGTGTGGGCTTCTCATGTACACAGCTCCGTGTGGGCTTCTCATGTACACAGCTCCGTGTGGGCTTCTCATGTACACAGCTCCGTGTGGGCTTCTCATGTACACAGCTCCGTGTGGGCTTCTCATGTACACAGCTCCGTGTGGGCTTCTCATGTACACAGCTCCGTGTGGGCTTCTCATGTACACAGCTCCGTGTGGGCTTCTCATGTACACAGCTCCGTGTGGGCTTCTCATGTACACAGCTCCGTGTGGGCTTCTCATGTACACAGCTCCGTGTGGGCTTCTCATGTACACAGCTCCGTGTGGGCTTCTCATGTACACAGCTCCGTGTGGGCTTCTCATGTACACAGCTCCGTGTGGGCTTCTCATGTACACAGCTCCGTGTGGGCTTCTCATGTACACAGCTCCGTGTGGGCTTCTCATGTACACAGCTCCGTGTGGGCTTCTCATGTACACAGCTCCGTGTGGGCTTCTCATGTACACAGCTCCGTGTGGGCTTCTCATGTACACAGCTCCGTGTGGGCTTCTCATGTACACAGCTCCGTGTGGGCTTCTCATGTACACAGCTCCGTGTGGGCTTCTCATGTACACAGCTCCGTGTGGGCTTCTCATGTACACAGCTCCGTGTGGGCTTCTCATGTACACAGCTCCGTGTGGGCTTCTCATGTACACAGCTCCGTGTGGGCTTCTCATGTACACAGCTCCGTGTGGGCTTCTCATGTACACAGCTCCGTGTGGGCTTCTCATGTACACAGCTCCGTGTGGGCTTCTCATGTACACAGCTCCGTGTGGGCTTCTCATGTACACAGCTCCGTGTGGGCTTCTCATGTACACAGCTCCGTGTGGGCTTCTCATGTACACAGCTCCGTGTGGGCTTCTCATGTACACAGCTCCGTGTGGGCTTCTCATGTACACAGCTCCGTGTGGGCTTCTCATGTACACAGCTCCGTGTGGGCTTCTCATGTACACAGCTCCGTGTGGGCTTCTCATGTACACAGCTCCGTGTGGGCTTCTCATGTACACAGCTCCGTGTGGGCTTCTCATGTACACAGCTCCGTGTGGGCTTCTCATGTACACAGCTCCGTGTGGGCTTCTCATGTACACAGCTCCGTGTGGGCTTCTCATGTACACAGCTCCGTGTGGGCTTCTCATGTACACAGCTCCGTGTGGGCTTCTCATGTACACAGCTCCGTGTGGGCTTCTCATGTACACAGCTCCGTGTGGGCTTCTCATGTACACAGCTCCGTGTGGGCTTCTCATGTACACAGCTCCGTGTGGGCTTCTCATGTACACAGCTCCGTGTGGGCTTCTCATGTACACAGCTCCGTGTGGGCTTCTCATGTACACAGCTCCGTGTGGGCTTCTCATGTACACAGCTCCGTGTGGGCTTCTCATGTACACAGCTCCGTGTGGGCTTCTCATGTACACAGCTCCGTGTGGGCTTCTCATGTACACAGCTCCGTGTGGGCTTCTCATGTACACAGCTCCGTGTGGGCTTCTCATGTACACAGCTCCGTGTGGGCTTCTCATGTACACAGCTCCGTGTGGGCTTCTCATGTACACAGCTCCGTGTGGGCTTCTCATGTACACAGCTCCGTGTGGGCTTCTCATGTACACAGCTCCGTGTGGGCTTCTCATGTACACAGCTCCGTGTGGGCTTCTCATGTACACAGCTCCGTGTGGGCTTCTCATGTACACAGCTCCGTGTGGGCTTCTCATGTACACAGCTCCGTGTGGGCTTCTCATGTACACAGCTCCGTGTGGGCTTCTCATGTACACAGCTCCGTGTGGGCTTCTCATGTACACAGCTCCGTGTGGGCTTCTCATGTACACAGCTCCGTGTGGGCTTCTCATGTACACAGCTCCGTGTGGGCTTCTCATGTACACAGCTCCGTGTGGGCTTCTCATGTACACAGCTCCGTGTGGGCTTCTCATGTACACAGCTCCGTGTGGGCTTCTCATGTACACAGCTCCGTGTGGGCTTCTCATGTACACAGCTCCGTGTGGGCTTCTCATGTACACAGCTCCGTGTGGGCTTCTCATGTACACAGCTCCGTGTGGGCTTCTCATGTACACAGCTCCGTGTGGGCTTCTCATGTACACAGCTCCGTGTGGGCTTCTCATGTACACAGCTCCGTGTGGGCTTCTCATGTACACAGCTCCGTGTGGGCTTCTCATGTACACAGCTCCGTGTGGGCTTCTCATGTACACAGCTCCGTGTGGGCTTCTCATGTACACTGCTCAGTGTGAGCTTCTCATGTACACAACTCAGTGTGGGGTCATGTGCTGAATATCTCCTGTATACAGGACCGGGTCATGTGCTGGATATCTCCTGTATACTGGACGGGGTCATGTGCTGCTATCTCCTGTATACTGGACGGGGTCATGTGCTGGATATCTCCTGTATACTGGACGGGGTCATGTGCTGGATATCTCCTGTATACTGGACGGGGGGATGTGCTGGATATCTCCTGTACACTGGACGGGGTGATGTGCTGGATATCTCCTGTATACTGGACGAGGTGATGTGCTGCTATCTCCTGTATACGGGACGGGGTCATGTGCTGGATATCTCCTGTATACTGGACGAGGTGATGTGCTGCTATCTCCTGTATACGGGACGGGGTCATGTGCTGGATATCTCCTGTATACAGGACCGGGTCATGTGTTAGGAAGGAAAGGATGCCGCATCGTTTGATGGAAATGAGAAATGATCAGCCTACAAATGATTCACAGACACCCCAATAATCAAAGTGAACAAATGAAGCAGCAGGCCAGTCCATTTCATTGCAGCAACTCAAAATAGTCCTCATTAGTTTGTATGGCCCCCACTTGCTTGTATGGATGCCTGACAACGTCGGGGCATGCTTCTAATGAGACGACGGATGGTGTCCTGGGGTATCTCCTCCCAGATCTGGACCACTGAGTTCCTGAACAGACTGAGGTGCAACCTGGCGGCGTCGGATGGGCCGAGACATAATGTCCCAGAGATGTTCTATTGGATTCAGGCCAGGCAAGCGTAGGTGCCATTCAATGGTATCAATTCCTTCATCCTCAAGGAACTGGCTGCATACTCGCGCCACATGAGGCCGGACATTGTCGTGCACCAGGAGGAACCCAGGACCCACTGCACTAGCTTAGGGTCTGACAATGGCTCCAAGGATTTCATCCCGATACCTAATGACAGTCAGGGTGCCATTGTCTAGCCTGTAGAGGTCTGTGCGTCCCTCCATGGATAGGCCTCCCCAGACCATCACTGACCCACCACCAAACCGGTCATGCTGAACGATGTTACAGGCAGCATAACGTTCTCCACGGCTTCTCCAGACCCTTTCACTGCTGTCACACGCGCTCAGGGTGAACCTGCTCTACATCTGTGAAAAGCACCGGGTGCCAGTGGCGGGCCTGCCAATTCTGGTGTTCAATGGCAAATGCCAATCGACCTCCACGGAAAAAAATGTCAGTGGCCTCCACCTGTAAAACCATTCCTGTTTTGGAGGTTGTTGCCCATCTAGTGCACCTGTTGTTAATTTCTTTAACACCAAAGACTCCAAAAACTGATTAACAACCATTTTGACCGCACCGGATCGGACCGGACCACAGGCACAATGTAGCCTGCGATCCCGTGCGGGCGATTGCATTGCGGCCGGAGGGCATGGATACGGCGCTATTCACTTCAATGGCCCGCCACGCCCCCTCCTGCCCGGCAAAAAAGTGAGCCGGCCGCAATGCGATGCAGTGCGTTCCGGCAGGAACATGGCCGGAACGCACTGCATATAGTGCGAACAGGCCCTAAAACAAAAACCATTGTTAGTTTTGGGTACAGTAGGGCACGGCTAAAACCGGCCAAAATGTAAAAAAAAAATGTAAATGGCCCTTTTTAAAGAGTTTCTTTCACTTCCTGTCAATTTATTTTGCCATCTGTGCCTTATTGGGGAGATTTCTCTTCATTTCCTGCCCTGTAGGACCTCAGTGAGGGAAATTCTCACAAGTGTCCCCCCTTTAGAAGATTTCCATTCTTTTCTTGTGCCAGTGACAACTCAGAAATGTTGGGGTCCCCACCACTTCCTGTGACAGTGGTCAACAGGACAAATAAAGAGGCGGATTCCTTCCCTACTCTACCCCCCCCCCCCTCCAAAAAAAATGTATGCTTTTGATACATTGTTATAATTTTTAGGAAGTTGAGCTCTTGAAAAATCTGATCTCTGAATCTTATCTCTCCTTTTATCCAGAACTGATTTATTAACGCGTGCAAAAAATAAAGGGGGCGTGTACCCTACGCCAACCAGGACAGGAGGCGTCCCAAAAAGACCTGCAAGTAATGGCACTTGGTCTATGACCTTCTAAATGATCTCCAAACTCGGGCCCTGGAGATCTGCCAAGAGAATACCTGCTCTGTATATTCCGTAAGTACCTGTTTTGTAACCTTCACTTGTAACCGTCATCATTTCAACACCCTTACTGGGGAACCGTTTCATTATTCGTACTCTACTCACCCCGCAGAACTTTCTGCTCGCTGCCCTCCTCTCAGGTAGGCTTAGAACCACCAACCGGTTGAGAAATAGTTTTTTTCCTTCGAATTGCTGAATCCATCAACTTCCCTTTTTTCAAAAGGTGATTTTGTTACAGTCTATCATATGTATACAGGTGGCGCTGTGATTACAGCGCCACGGTCTCAGTGATCACACAGAGCAGACGAAGAAAGTCCGTTCTTAGTCTGCTCTATGGTGATCTCGATCGTCGCCGCTGCTCGGTTTTAATACGAGTGATCTCATTAGATCACTCGTATTAAACGAGCAGTGGCTCCTACTACTCGCCCGGCGCCCGAAACTGCATGTCTCGGGCGTCCGGATTCGCTCCATAAGACGCAGGCACATTTTCCCCCTCCTTTTGGGGGGAAAAAAGTGCGTCTTATGGAGTGAAAAATACGGTATATACATTTGAAAATAGTTCCTAAATGTATAATGGTGAGGACTAAAAAAATAATATTTTAGATTTTTTTTTAATGCATAATGGTGATGACTAAAGAAATTTGATGACTAAAAAAAAATGTTAAAAATAATATATTTGAAAATAGTGTTGTGTGTTTTAAAAACAAAGTGGCGGTTATTTTCAGTTGAGTCCAATGAGATTTTAAAATTCCTGTCACAAGGCTCAAATAAAGATGTCTGTGTCAGAGCTTTGTGAATTGTGCCTATAGTATCCTAGGAATCCTGCGTCATTTGGGGAACCCTGTATTAAATGTGTACAGACATTCCTCACTTAATGACCGAGTTCCGTTCCTACGACTAGGTTGTTAAGCGAATTGGTCACTAAGTGAGGAATAGAGGAAATCAGCTCTAATATACAGTGCATGACTTAAATTTGCATACTGCAAATACCAATGTACAGTACAGTAGTGAATACTGACTGACTGACCAACTGCATGAACGAAACATAGACTGAGAAAGGGTGATGTAAGACGAGCTTCACCCAAGTTCTCGTACAGTGTACAATACCAACTGGTCGGAGAGCTGGTTGTAAGTCCGAGCGGTCATTAAACAGGTAGGTTGTTAAGTGAGGAATAGCTGTATTTGCAAAGCAGAGCTCATAGGCATTTCCAAAATACAAATATGAAAAGTGAAGAAAAAAAACCCATCAAAATTTAATTTAATCAAAACCATTGGAATTTCCCTTGAAAGTGGAATGGAACTCTGTTGCCGATGCCGCAATGTGAGCATGCACAGCACATGGCAAACTTACCTTCCAAAGCATCCCGTCCCCCCCCTTCCCCAGAGATACAAAGGCCACAATGACCTGTGACCACCACTGGCGTTTTCACCCAATCTTCTTCCAGGTTCGGCATCTTCAGCCATCTTAATTGGCTGGGCCAGGATGGTGTAACTCCCAAAAGAGCACCCAGGAGGTCATTCCTCTTGGCACCAAAGGCATGCTGAGAATGTAAACTGAGTTGTGCATGCGTGTCTCTACTTACATTAATTAGAAGCATTGCCAGCTGGGAGATGAGCAGCTTTTATAGCAGCACAGACATGCATAGCCTCCAGGGCCGGATTTACTCTCTCTGCTGCCCCAAGGCCAGGTTCCTAAATGCGCCCCTCTACCCGCCAAACCCCCCACCCCATGGAGAATGGCAGACCTGCAGGCTGCATACAAGTGATCTCGGTGACATCACCGGGATCACTTGTACAAAACAAGCGGCGGCTTCCACGCTGTACATTTAGCCCGGCTTGCCCAAAGCCGGGCTAAATGTAGAAAACAATTACCCGCCCGGTGCATGGGACTGCATGTCCTTGGCGTCAGGAATTCCACACCCCTGCTGCCCCTCTACTCCCTGCTGCCTGCCTGGCCGGGCCTCAGTTGGCCTTGTGGAAAATCAGGCTCTGATAGCCTCCTATGAAATAAAAGCTCATCTGACAGCAATGTCTTTTTAAAGACTTTAGTTACCCTTTAACTCAAGTCATGGGTGTGCTGGGCTAATTTTGTTCACATGTTTACATACATAAGAGCATGAGCTGTTCTTGTGGCACCTGAGGTAGGAACTATCTTGGTCAATATTCTCTGTTGCAACTGTGAAGGAAGAAGTGACTACACATTGTGGTTTCCTCTACTCATTCATTTGGAACTTTTTGTTGCCAGCTCCCCCCATAGTGCCATGATATATATTTTCTTATGTATTAGGATGTATATACTCTGCTCTATACTTCCCTTTGTTTGTTCTGCCTTGCTATTTATACCCTTCAACACTTTCATTGCAGAGCATTTTTTTTTCTTCATTTTTTGTAACTATAAAAGAGGAGGTTCCGTGGAGTAAATAGATACCAAACAGGTCAAACGTCAAAGTACAAAAAACCTTACGGTACCTGAAATTGTCCATAGGCAAGGCTTTAAAGCTGAAGACAAGGCAAACAGTTAAATACACACTGTAGATGAAATACACTACCTGGCCCAAAAAAAAGTCACACACTCTAATGTTCCATTGGACCGCCTTTAGCTTTATCGTTATCAGTGCCGATGCAGAGTATTTGGGCATCGCCATGTTGGAATATGTCTGTGCTATGAGGAAAGAAAAAATCCATTGATGGAAAGACCTGGTCATTCAGTATATTCAGGTAGCAGCTGACCTAATTTTTTGGGGACATAACGTTGCTGAACCTAGACCTGACCAAGTGAAGCAACCCCAGATCATAACACTACCCCCACAGGCCTGTACGGTAGGCACTAGTCATGATGGGTGCATCACTTAATCCGCCGCCTTTCTTCATACCCTGATGCGCTCATCACTCTGGAACCGGGTAAATCTGGACTTATCAGACCACATCACCGTTTTCCATTGCTCTAGAGTAGGGATGCACCGATACCAGTTTTTCGGTTTCCAGTATGAGTACCGATATTTTTCTTCCCGATACTCGCCAATACCGAGTACCGATACCAGTGCTGTGTTCTCCGATTATCACGAAGTCGCGCAGCGGATCATGACCCATCGCCTGGCTTCCTGATTGCCTGGGAAGCCGATGTTCTATCGAAAGAACACCGGCTTCACTTGCCGAGGCTGCCTGGCTTCCTGACCAATCAGGAAGCCGGGCGGTGGGTCATGTTGTGCTGTCAGAAAAAATGAGGGAGGCAGGTCATGACATGCCGCCCTGCTTCCTGATTGATTAGGAAGCCAGGCTGCCTAGCAACAAGTGAAGCCGGCTTCCTAGCCAATCAGGAAGCTGGGAGGCACATCATGACATGACATAACCCACCGCCCGGCTTCCTGATTGGAAAGGAAGCCGGCTCCATGCTACCGGAAGTTCTGGTATTGGAGGTAAGTATCGGAGCATTTGGGTGAGTACCCGTAGCTGCCCAAACACTTGGTATCGGCACCAATACCGATATTAGTATCGGTATCGGTGCATTACTACTCCACAGTCCAATCTTTATGCTCCCTAGCATATTAAAGCCCTTTTTTCTGATTAGCCTCACTGATGAGTGGTATTCTTAAGGCTTAATTTTGATGTACAAATTCCCATTGGGGATTGGTTGTATCAAGCTGCAGGATATTCAAATTCATAGCAAAGAGCAAAGCTGTCTGAGACAGTCAGGCAGTCTCGAAAGAAACTAAAAATAAAAAAAAAAGCACAGTGCTCATCTGCATTCTGGTCTATGTAAGCACCATACCCTGCACAACCATATGCTGCCTTGTCGGAGCTTTTGATCTAGTCATCTGAAAGGGTGCAAGGTTAGGACAGAGCACACCCAACGGGCCATGTGAGTGTTTTCTTTTTATACCAATTTACTAATCAGGTATTCAAACTGTTATCTGCTTTGTGTCCTATCAGAGTACACCTTTATGTGCTGCCTTCAGATGGCCATACACTGTAGAATCTCCTTTAAAGTCACCAAAACTATGTGCGATGAGGGCAAATGTTCCATTCAATTAGTATTGCACTATATTGTAAATGGTAGATATAGTAAGATTGTATAGTATATGGTCCGCCTTATTCCTGTGCTATTCTCTCTTTTTCTACTCGGATCACTCAAAGTTTTTTCAGCTCAAAACAACTGCCCTGCTCCCATATTGTAAAAAAAATGCCTCCATCTTCTTTCCACTTGACATTCATCCCATCTGCAGAATGGTGTCCAATATGTAGGGTCTTTTAAGGCTAAACTCTTCATCTGCTGTGTGGCAAATGCTTGGTGGACTATAAATGTAGAGGGTCAAATGTAGAAGGTCTATGTAAGTGATTGTCGAGACTGGTGGACAATCAGTGACATAGTATAGACCAGCGGTCGCCAACCAGTGGTCCGCGAGAACATTTTGGTGGTCCTCGGGCCCCTCTGATGCGTGCAGGCTGGGCCGTCATTGAAGCGGCACAGAGGTTCCGGGGCTGCCTCTTGCTGACTCAAGCAGCGGCTGTCACAAGGAATGCGCGGCTCTCTGCAGGAGGTGGGGCATCTCATCAGTACCCGGACTGAGCAGACTGTGGGATATAGAAAAAGTGGAAGAAGCCAGGTAATAGTGGCTCAGTGTGGAGGAAGGGGAGGCACGCGGATGGTTGGGGGCAGTGCTGAAGCTAGGAGGGGCATGTGCCCCGGGCGCCGCCGGCAGGGCCAGTGGCAGATTCGATAAGGGGGGGGGGAACATTTAATATTATTACTGGGCCGGCTGCACCGCTCCCTCCCTCCACCAGCACTGCCACTCCTGCAGGCACACCCGCACCTATGTATGTATGTGTATATATACTGTATGTATATATATACTGTATGTATATATAGATATATTTATGTATGAGGGGGAAAAAAAATATGAGAATATATCTATTTTTAAAAAATTCATATTAGTGGTCCGCGGGATTTAAAATTTTGAATTTAGTGGTCCATGAGGCCTGAAAGGTTGGCGACCGCTGGTATAGACGACTAGGCTGTTGCACATCAGAGGTCCTCCATCAGAGGTGTGTGGAACACAGTTTGAAAAATAAATTTAAACAAAGAAGAAAGCGTATATCACGTGCTCTGCTCAGCGAATAATAATGGTTTGAGCTAAACCATAGACGCAAGATTCTCACCAGTTGCAGTGACCATTGCCTTGGCTTTGGGAATTGTCTCCCACTGTAGCCAAACTTCTAACTTTTGCATTTTCTCATGTACGTGCCTCCAAATTTTCATACATGCTACATTCCAAAATAAGGCTGCCTTACATTTTTGACACAAATCCACTTTTGAATGAACCTACCAGGAAGTCTGTCCAAATGTTGGTATTTTCATAGATGAATTAGTGCATAATTCTACTTGTTGGGGTATCCTCATTGTGGTATGTGGCTTCCCATATATCTGCTACTCTATGCAACCTCTATAATTCAGTGTGTACAATTTTTTTTTTGTGCTTTAGATAGCATAGGGAAGCGTTAACCCACTGTAATGTTTGTTTTGCTTGTGTGTGCCCCTGCACAGAAGGTTTCACCTCACTTTCTGTCCCTGTGACAAGTGGTTTCTGAAAATTTTGGATTGGTGATAAAGCTTCAGTGGAGACACCGTTTTACCATGATAGGGCTAGTGGTAGATTTCCTCTCACTTCCTGTTGTTTCAAGGACAGGAAGTGAGAATAAATCTTTCTAATGAGGATACAGACAGCAGTAAAAACCTCACAGTGACCCGGAAGAAGAGCGCACCTCGTCTGCACGTCTAACAAGAGCCAACTTCCTGTAATGTACGTACAGTACTACGAACCAGACCCAAAAAGGCGAGCAATCCTCATCAGCACGAGCGCGGTAGCATTACAACTACCCCTGCTGTACAATAATAGCCTCTGTTTGTAAGTAGGAGTCGGATGCAAGTCGCATGTATGTAACTCGGGGACTGCCTGTACATAGTAGGAAGTCCAATAAAAAAAGTTCAGCACTAGCTCTGCACTCCAATAAGAAAGCCCAGCACTAGCTCTGCACTCCAATGAGAAAGCCCAGCACTATTGAAAAATGTTCCGGAGGGCTTGGCAGCGAAAGGGTTAAAAGAGCAGTTTTATGCGGCTTTAAGGCCATTTCCTTGGCATTGTTATTGACGAGTGAATGTCACACCAAGCATGAGATATGTAGCTGTCCTCATGCAAGCCACTGCAACCGCAAAAAAAAACGGTCATTATCATACCTATGTTTACTTCTAAATTGGCTTATTATTGCAGGACATGTCCAGATCTGGGCTGTGTATGTCCACCCTTAGTAGCCTTTCTTCACATGGCTGGCCCAAACCATCCAACTTTCCAGTGTACAAACCGATACGTGGAAGACAGGGGACGAGTTCTGCTTTTTTCTTTTTGTAATACCACTGCAGACTGTTCTTAAATTATTTCTTTAGAAATTGCATAATACTTGAATTGTGAATTTGCATTGTAGACTTATGTGACTGCTATTCAGGGGAGGACTGGGAGACAAACACAACCATCTGGCCTTCTCATGGTAGGTACAGATCACAGTTGGCTAAGGAAAGTAGACCAAGCAAAAAGCGAGAGGTGGTTGTTGTCTTAAAAAATAGGTGAGCGCTTAAGGACCAGTCTCTGAGCCATTTTAACAGAGAAAGACAGTCTTTTATTTCTTCAAATGCAGACAACCAAGGAAGTTCAACATAAAATAACTTTCTTCAGCAGTACAACATACAGTATGCCTGGAAAACAGATAGTCTCACCATTCTCAGGTTGTCCTGTTCAGTGTCCCAGGACTTTACTGTTTTCCTCAACACAATCTCTTCAGGAATACTCTGTGCCCTGGAGCAGCTTTCAGCAGCTTTTGATTACACACACACACCTTGTGTCCCTGGATCTCTCAGCCTCTCTAAACCTTCCATCCTCCCAGGCTGTTCCTCATGTGCTTCCAGCACACACCAAACCTGGCTTGGCCCTTGTGTGCCTCAAACCAATTCCACCCTTGAGCTTTGGTCTGGGCTCTTAATGAGGCTGGACTCACCTGATCACTGGCAACACCTGACCTCAGGACTGGAGATTTCATCCCACCCAGAACACTAAGTAATCTCCAATGATCCAGATCCCAGCTACAATCAAGAAAAACCTGGAATAAACTAAAAAACTAAAAGGTCAGCTTCTTGCCTGCAAAACTATTTTCATTCTGGTACCTCTCAGCCCCTCTGGCTGAGAGTCCTGGGTGTCTTAATATGGGGGATTGTGAGGGATGATTTGTAAGTGATATAGTAGTTTATGAGGTAACAAAGATGGTAGCTGCTCTGTGAACATAGTACAGACTCATCTAAATAAAATACTAAATGAAATATCATGCCATCATTACAGATAATGCTCATCATTCATCTTTCCTAACAGATAAGCACAACACATTGAACAGTTTTGCTTTCTTCCAACACTGACTTCCTTTGCGGCTCTTTGCATTCTTCACATATCAGAGCTGCAAAGGAAGTAAATGATGGAAGACTGCTTGTCTGAATAGGGAGCAGGTAGCTATATAACGCCCAGCACATATAATTGACTGCGGGTCCCACACTGAGTTCTGAATAGTATCTCCACCCAACAGATATTATTTGTATTGATCTGGGAGGGAGGCATTCTAGCAGGTGAGGAAGGACAGAAACCAACTGGACAGAGGCTTCTGAAATTTGAAGCCACCCATAATCATGAGATGGCATCCATTCTTTTCTGTCCCATTTCCATGTCAAATACATGGAGTCAACTATAGTGCCAGGTTATGATTGTTCAGACACAATAGTAGACCTCTCTCAGCCACAATTTTGTAAACCTGTTGCTTTTCCTTGCATGGGTAAAGCGTGGGTTCACTTGAATGCATGAGAAAAGTACCCACTTTGCAAAGATCAAAGGAGACCCCTTGAACTTGTTGTTGAAAGGAATAAATAGACTTTGAGTAGCGAGCTACTAAATGACCATGCATAGCAGAGTATTCTAATGAATTTTTATTTCAGGTCTGAAGAAAAAGGACGTAGCCCAAGTGCATAAGAAAAGTTGATCACTTCGGAGACACAAATGCCTAATAACAGCAACTGCTCGGAAATCAGCTCTGCCGTGTACGTGAGTGGGTACTCAATCATCGCCGTGCTGGGTCTAATCATCAACTGCTTTGCCATGTATTTCCTCTGCCACCTCCCGCAACAACGTTCACCCACCACTGTCTACATGAAGAACCTGGCCTTTGCTGACCTGTTATTGGTGTTCACTCTGCCTCTACGCATCTATGGTCATGCCCTTCCAAACCCATCAAATACAGAAATTTTTTCAGTGTGTGGAATTGCCGGTGCTATTCTTCTTCTCAACATGTACGGAAGTATCTTCTTATTGACCTGCATTAGCTTGGATAGGTGTTTGGCCATTTGTTATCCCCTTCGTTCCCGACGTCTTCGTCAAGGTGCATGTTGGATTTGTGCCGGTGTATGGATATATAATGTGGTTGCTTGCTCCATTATTTTATTTATGAGTAATAATAAAAACAACATAAATAATAGTAACATCAGTAACTGCCTTAATGGGAAACCCCCCTATGTTACTAGGAAAGTCGCCACCATACCGTCTCTTACGATTGGTTTCTTCTTTCCGGCTCTAATCATTACGTTTAGCTCGGTGGCCTTGTTGAAGGCAATGAAACGTAGTCAGGTGGTTCAAGAAGGAATGATTAATAAGGTGAAAATTGTTCGTATGTTGACTGCCAACATATTAATATTCCTGCTATGCTTCCTCCCCTATCACACCGTCCTACTCCTCTATCAGTTTGAAACTGAAACTTGCTACCTGGACAAAGCCTATGGCATCACTCTACTGGTAGCCTGCATTAATACGATTCTTGACCCATTCTTATATTACTTTACATCCGAGACTATGAAAAATGTTGTGAAAGAAGAGATTAAGGTCGGGAAAGCCAGATTCCTTGAGCTGTCGGAGCTTTCGGTTGAGAAACATAAAACAAATGACAGCATTGGTACAAGACTGAAATAATAATAATATGGTACCAGATTGGTCGGTGAGAAGCCATGTATAGGAAACTCAAATGAGGTCAGAAGGACAGATAAGCCTCTTCTAAGGTTTAATCCACCACTCCATTGACTTGCCCCTTAGCCGGCTGTACTGCAACAACTCAAAATCATCTTGAAAAGCGACTTACAAAGGTTTTTTCAGAAGTTGAAAAGAAAGCAAATTGAGGCGTGCTGGAAAAGTGATCACCAAATATTTTAATTTGGGAAAGGAAGGGCACTTTTTTTAGAAATTGGTAAAGATGGATATCTGAAGTAGCACTCAGCTTTAAAGCTAACCTGTCCTAACAGACACATGAGGGTTAGCATTACTAACCTCCTTGCGAAAAATGCCAGTAGATGGGCTGTTATGCTGACCTTTTGGCTTCAACATTGTTTTTAATGTCCCAGAACAAGTACATTATATAGCCAAAAGTTTTTGGACACCTGACTATCACACCTATATGAGCTTGTTGGACATCCTATTCCAAAACCATAGGCATTAATATGGAGAATGTCCTCCCTTCCCCCTTGCACCAACAACAGCCTCCATTGTTCTAGGAAGGCTTTCCTCAAGATTTTGAAATGTGTCGGTGGGAATTTCAGCAAAAAATGCATTTGTGAGGTCAGGTACTGATTTAGAGTGAGAAGACCTGACTTGTGTTACATTCCACACAAAAGGTGTTCTGTATGGTCGATGTCAGGGCTCCATAAAGGCAACTTGAGTTCCTCCACACCAGACTTGTCAAACATTGTTCTTATGGGGCTGACCTCGTGCACAGGGCCACATGCAGGAACTGAAAGGGGCCTTCACCAAACTGTTACCAGAAGGTTGAAGAAGCACAATTGCTTAAAATGTATTTGTGAGCTGTAGCATTAACAGTACCCTTCACTGAAAACACATTAACTCAATTCTTTGGAGGGGTGTCCACATATTTTGACCATATAGTAGGTGTGAAGGTCAGGAGTCCAGACACTGTTGGCCATATGAAGAAAAGTCAGACATCCTCATTTGCTTACATGTTTGAAGACAGTTGTCAGTGGTGGAGCAAGAGTGACAACATAAGAACAGGAAGCTAGTCACCTCAGACCGAGAAGTCAGCAATAGTAGCTTCCGTGTGTTTCTTATGACAGCTTTCCTTTGTCTTGGGTACTTAGTGGCGCAGTTTTTACTGTCTATTTGCAATTTTAAAGACCTCTAGTTTTATTCTGGACCAAAGAGTTACATGTCAAGTGCAACGACCACAGCAAATAATTAGAATCCATCTTGTGCTGGTGTGACTGCCCAGAAGTAAATTTTGATTGGTTGCTCTGCATCATTGCACTTTGTAAATGAGTGCTTTGCTTCTGGTACTATTAAAGGAGAACTATGGGGTCAGGGCTTTTCCTCATAGTTCTCCTAAGGGTCACGGGAGAACACAAACTAGCGTTCTCCCATGACCCAAAGCTCAGTATAAAGCGAGCTACAGCTCGCGGTATACTGAGACGCCGCAGCCGGAGCGGATCCCGACAATACTGTCTGGATCCACCCAGCTGCGTGATTGACAGCTGGCTCTGCCTATCCAGAAGCAGAGCCAGGTGTGCCCGCCCCGTCCCCCGTCCGTTTCGCCAGTCAGCGCTGGAGGATCGGACAGGGGAGGGAGGAATCCCTGCAGGGAGCCGTGAGTGACAGTCACAAGCTCCTTTGTGATTCTTGGGAAAAAGACTTGCTTCATAATGTTCATTTTTAAGCTACGGCCAATGTATAAACCCCCAAATATGTCAATGTTAAAGCTGAACTCTAAGCAGGTATAAAAATACATAAGTATCTGAATCTGTCTTGTATTAGCCTCCTGCCATGCCTTGCACAGCAGCTGGTAGGGGAAGGGCCATACTGGGAGCCACTAGGGTCCACTGCATATGCATCTGCTGAAAGGGAATGTGCTCAGAGGAGCAGAAAAACCGAGTTTGTGATTCATCACTGCGCTGCTCCTCATCCAATCAGCAAGCTGTAGCCAGAAAGATGACATGACTGCATTCCTTAACTCTGGTTGGAGTTCAGCATTAAGGGTGGTTCCCACCCACATGTGAGATTTATTTTACTATTTGCACATTTTATCCTGAAGGTTGCACTATTTATGTCATAAAGTATTTATCTTGTGTTTCTCAATAAAGCTTTTTTTTTTTATGGGTAGGGGGGCGCATTGAGGAAGCTGGCCTTGGGGCAGCAGAGAGAGTAAATCCGGCCCTGTACATTGGTACACCAGTACTTGGGTACAACTGTGTATGCATTCACATATAAATCCCTGGATGTAGGTCTTCTGTGCCCATGTATTTACATTTGTGCACATACATAGCTGTATATAAGTACCAGCGTATACCCATGTGCAGCTATTTAATTCAATGGCCACTGTGCATGTATAAGTACAGTACCTATAATCATCCTACTACAGGTTCAAGCAGCAAATGACAACCATAGAAAAGGAAACAGTGTTGTACGCATAGTAATATGAGCTATTATGGTGATCAGTTGGGGGGGTTCAGTAGTCCAGCAAGGGAGGTGCGGGAAGGGTTGACAACACTGCCTTAGATTTCATTGCAGCAGAAGCACTGTGTTGTCAACCGAAACAGAAAGTCAGGAGCTCATTGGTAGATCAACAAGTATTTGTTTTTTTGTACTTGCAGTATTTTTTCAAAGGTATAAAACATGCAGAAATGTACAAATATTGCTGAAGATGTGCTGAATGTGTTTTTTTTTTTATTTAAATTACCCAAACATGCACTTGAAGGGACCCTTCATTAACTCAAATACTGCAGGTAGAAGCACAGAAAATTCAAGTATTTTGAATACTTGTGTGCAGTGTTTTTTTCATTCATAAATTATTTTTTAGTCACTTGCAATATGCCTTTGAACTTGACAGAAAATGTGACAAGTCAGGAAGAGTCAATTCTCTAACACAGCCACCTCCCTTCTGAGATGTCATAGTCCTCTCCCACTCTGGTAGTGTCTTCTTACTCTCTGTGCTGGCCCAGCTCTTCTGTCCCTCCCCTAACCTTCTTACATAACCTTTTATGCTTATGTATATTTCAAAATGTGTTAAATGTAACAAAAGCGTAATTAAACATACACAAATACAACCGCCAGCCCACTGCTGTTGATGACACCACCTAGTCCACATGGGTAGACCAGGTTTTGGGCAACACATTCGCACATAAACACGTGCTCACATACCTTGCTCTCCATCACCACCCATTGTAGCTGGATATACAGTTGTGTGAAAAAGAAAGTACACCCTTTTTGAATTCTATGGTTTTAAGTATCGAGACATAATACAAATCATCTGTTACTTAGCAGGTAATAGAATTAGATAAATACAACCTCAGATGAACATCATCATATGACATCTTACACCGTGGCATTATTTACTTTACATACATAAAACCAAAATGGAGAAGTTATGTGTGAAAAACTAAGTACACCCTCACTGCTTCCATAGGAATTAGGAAGCTAAGTAGCAGCCAGGTGCTGCTTATCAAATGCCCTTTATTAATTGATCAGCAAGTGAGACCACCTCTATAAAAGCTGACATTTTAGCAGTTTGCTGGTCTGGAACATTCAGGTGTGTGTTAACACAATGCCAAGGAGGAAAGACATCAGCATTTACCTTAAAGAAGTAAAGGTTGCTGCCCATCAAATCTGTGAAGGGTTATAAGGCCATTTCCAAACAATTTTAAGTACTTCATTCAACATTGAGGAAGATTATTTACAAGTGATAAACATTCAAGACCATTGCTAATCTTCCCAGGAGTGGATGTCCCAGCAAATTCACCCCATGAGGTCAGAACGTGCAATGCGCAGAGAACTGAACAGACTCTACAGGTCTCGGTTAGCTAACATGTCAACTGTTAATGTTCATGAGAGTACAATTAGAAAAAGACTGAACAAGTATGGTTTGTTTGGAAGGGTTGCCAGGAGAAATCCTGCTCTGTCTAAAAAAAGAACATGGCAGCTCAGCTTAGGTTTGCAAAGTTGCATCTGAACAAGCCACAAGACTTCTGGAACAATGTCCTTTGGACAGACCAAACCAGGTGACGAGACAGCATGGAGCTCGCTTTCTGGCTAATGAAGCAGGCCAATCCGGAAGCTGGGCGGCGTGCCATTACATGGCGCCCGGCTTCCTGGCCAACCATGCACCAGGTGACGAGGGAGCATGAAGGCGGATTTCTGGCCAATCAGAAAGCTGGGGGTGGGGTGTAATGACATGCTGCCCGGCTTCCTGATTGGCCGGGAAGCCGGCTTCATGCTCTCTTGACGAAGGAGCATGGAGCTGGCTTCCTGGCCAGTCAGGAAAACAGGCAGCATGTAATGACTTGCTGCCCGGCGTCCTGATACCAGAGGCTTAAACCTCATAGTTCTAGCCGACCTGTGACAATGAGACTGTCACAGGTCGGCTCAGTAGATCGGGAGGTGAGCGAACACATACCGGCGTTCGCTCACCTCTCGATCCTGTCACGGCTCTCTGCCGTGACAGGGGAGGGGCTGGATTCCCCCCTCCCCGCTCCGATCCTCCAGCGCTGACTGGTGGAACGGACGGGGGAGGGGGCGGGTACAGCTGGCTCTGCCTCTAGATAGGCAGAGCCAGCTGTCAATCACGCAGCTGGGCGGATCCCAGCACAATTGTTGGGATCCGCTTCAGCTGCGGCGTCTCAGTATACCGTGAGCTACAGCTCGCGGTATACTGAGCCTAGAGTGACGGGAGGACGCTAGTTTGTGTCCTCCCGTTACCCTAAGGAGAACTATGGGGAAAAGTCTTAACCCTTGGCATAATAAATCAATTGTTGGGATCCGCTTCAGCTGCGGCGTCTCAGTATACCGTGAGCTACAGCTCGCGGTATACTGAGCCTAGAGTGACGGGAGGACGCTAGTTTGTGTCCTCCCGTTACCCTAAGGAGAACTATGGGGAAAAGTCTTAACCCCATAGTTCTCCTTTAAGTATCAGGCCAGGCATCGGAGCATTTGGGCGAGTAAGAGTACTCGCCCAAATACTCGGCATCGGCACCGTTACATATACCAGTATCGGTATCGGTGCATCCCTACTGTCAAGCACAGTGAAGGATGGGTGATGAGTTGGGCTTGTTTTACAGCCACAAACACCTCTGTATAACAAAGTATTCTAGAGTCAAATGTGTGTGCATCTGTCCAACAGCAAATGCTTGGCCGAAATTGGGTCTGGCAACAGGACAATGATCCCAAGCACACCAGCAAATGCACAACAGAATGGCTGAAAAAAGAAAAGAATCAAGGTGTTGCAATGGCCCAAAGTATAGATGTCAACCTGTGCAAAAACAAATTCCTGCAAACCTCAATGAACTGAAGCAACGTTGTAAAGAAGAATTGGCCAAAAATTGCTCCACACCGATGGGAGAGACTGATAAAGTCATGCAGAAAATGATTGCTTCAAGTTATTGCTGCTAAAGGTGGTTCTACAAGCTATTGAATCATTAGGTCTACTTAGTTTTTCACATATAACTTCTCCATTTTGGCTTTATGTTTGTAAAATAAATGATGACACGGTGTAATATGTCATGTGTTGTTGTTCATCTGTGGTTGTATTTCCTAATTTTAAGACCAGGTGATTTTTATTATGTCCTGATACGTAAAACCATACAATTCAAAGAGGGTGTACTATCTTTTTCACACGAAAAAGAG
>NW_017307052.1:618488-627712 GCF_000935625.1 Nanorana parkeri | reverse complement strand
TGCCTCTAGATAGGCAGAGCCAGCTGTCAGTCACGCAGCTGGGCGGATCCCAGCACAATTGTTGGGATCCGCTTCAGCTGCGGCGTCTCAGTATACCGTGAGCTACAGCTCGCGGTATACTGAGCCTAGAGTGACGGGAGGACGCTAGTTTGTGTCCTCCCGTTACCCTAAGGAGAACTATGGGGAAAAGCCTTAACCCCATAGTTCTCTAAGTCTGAATCATGAGAACGCCATAATAAATCAATGGCATAATAAATCAATTGTTGGGATCCGCTTCAGCTGCGGCGTCTCAGTATACCGTGAGCTACAGCTCGCGGGATACTGAGCCTAGAGTGACGGGCGGAAGCTAGGTTGGGTCCTCTTTCTCTAAGTCTGAATCATGAGAACGCCATAATAAATCAATGGCATAATAAATCAATTGTTGGGATCCGCTTCAGCTGCGGCGTCTCAGTATACCGTGAGCTACAGCTCGCGGTATACTGAGCCTAGAGTGACGGGAGGACGCTAGTTTGTGTCCTCCCGTTACCCTAAGGAGAACTATGGGGAAAAGTCTTAACCCCATAGTTCTCCTTTAAGTATCAGGCCAGGCATCGGAGCATTTGGGCGAGTAAGAGTACTCGCCCAAATACTCGGCATCGGCACCGTTACATATACCAGTATCGGTATCGGTGCATCCCTACTGTCAAGCACAGTGAAGGATGGGTGATGAGTTGGGCTTGTTTTACAGCCACAAACACCTCTGTATAACAAAGTATTCTAGAGTCAAATGTGTGTGCATCTGTCCAACAGCAAATGCTTGGCCGAAATTGGGTCTGGCAACAGGACAATGATCCCAAGCACACCAGCAAATGCACAACAGAATGGCTGAAAAAAGAAAAGAATCAAGGTGTTGCAATGGCCCAAAGTATAGATGTCAACCTGTGCAAAAACAAATTCCTGCAAACCTCAATGAACTGAAGCAACGTTGTAAAGAAGAATTGGCCAAAAATTGCTCCACACCGATGGGAGAGACTGATAAAGTCATGCAGAAAATGATTGCTTCAAGTTATTGCTGCTAAAGGTGGTTCTACAAGCTATTGAATCATTAGGTCTACTTAGTTTTTCACATATAACTTCTCCATTTTGGCTTTATGTTTGTAAAATAAATGATGACACGGTGTAATATGTCATGTGTTGTTGTTCATCTGTGGTTGTATTTCCTAATTTTAAGACCAGGTGATTTTTATTATGTCCTGATACGTAAAACCATACAATTCAAAGAGGGTGTACTATCTTTTTCACACGAAAAAGAGGAGCCCCATAATAAGAGTTCTCTGTGCCAAAGGAGAAGGGGGGGGGGGCAGCAACACTGGGGGGCATAAAAAGATATCTACTTACATACATCAATATGGCTCAACCAATGGTAGTCTGGCACATGGGGTCCCGTATCATGTCTAGCAATGGTAGCCAAATGTATTGCAACATTTTTGAGGCTCTCCTATTGACTAAAATTGTACATTTTGGTAGCAGCTCATTTATGTAAATTGGATGACATGAGGTGAGGTGAGTGTAGAAGAATCCTGCAGATTCAAGCAGATTGCTTTTTTTGGGCACGCCATGACATCCGTATACAGTCTACTCTTCTCTGTAACTGGGTTACTGTCACAGAAGGGGAACTACACGCATGTCTTCTATGTTTCACCGTTTATGTAACACAGATATTTGTGGGTTTAACTGGAAGGCTTCTAGATGAGGAACCCACACGGTGCAACAAGACACAGCATCCTCATCGCTCATGACCATGCATAACATGTAGCATTTTGGGCAAAGCAAACCACAGTCCCATCTATATATATATACACGCTGTGGCTTTTATGGTGTGTGTGTAGTGCTGAAAGAATACTGAAAGCTGAAGAGGCGTTGGGGGTGAAAAATATTCAAAACGAAAACAAAAAATAAAAAAATCCATCTAATTCTCTAATTTGCCTGTGTCTGCTTTTTTTGATTTTGAGACCCGTAAAGAGGATGAGAGTGCCACAGCACTAGTACGAGTCTAGTAGATTATTATTGTATAGGAGGAGGTGAAGAACCCAACGCATTTTGGCATTCAGAACCTTCCTCAGGGTTTAAAAACTGGCAGTAATTGTGGATAAAACCGCACCCGGGTGACACCATTGCAGGGGTGACACCAAAATAACTGACGGTCATTTTGGTGTCACCCCCCATAAAAAGTCAGGCACTCGGTCATGGACCGTTGGATTTTTGAGCTTTAGCGCTGTCAATTACATTTTTTTAAGGAATGGTGATCTCAGTAAAGAGCTGAACGCGCGCCTTCCACCTACGAGGGCAATTCTGGACTGACCTGCAGCAGTGTCCTTTCTGTTCATGTGTACTAACTACTGGGAATGAGGTTTGGATTCACTGCTACCAGGGATAGATAGATAGATAGATAGATAGATAGATAGATATTGTAAAAATATGTTTCAGGATAAATGTTACATCAAAAGTAAAAACATTATCAGAACAATTTTTTAATTTTTTTGGTTTACATTGTCAATTTTTATGCCTAAAATAAAAAATAAAACAAACATATTTCTGGACCTCGGGGCAAATCATTACACGATTATGTTTATTGTTCAGAGTGATATTAGATACAACAGAATACCCTCCTGTGGTACTTCACATACTGACCAGAACCTCCTCCATGCTGGGGAGCCAGGTTCTGCATGGTCTGTGCAATGCTGTGAACATGCCCTAGGTGGTGGAGTCACTCCAAGGCTGAGGATTCTCTTTCATCCTTTGGAGAAGGAGAAGGCCATTTGCATTCTGGCACCTGCCAACTCTTGTGTATTGGAGGACATACAGGGAAAACCTTTTTGATGTTTTTGAATTTGGGTGTCACCCATTCCTAGGCCTAGCATAGCATCCTAAAGACGGCTCCCAGTTCACACCTTTCTGCAGACCAGGACTTTGATGTTGTACCATCAAATGAAATGAAGTGAAACTAAGCAGGTGCCTTCTCTGTGTTACATAAACAATTTTAACAACAGCTAGATATTTTTTTTAAAAAACATAAGAAAAAAAAAGGAAAGAAAACATGAAAACAGGTTGTATTCAATTTTTATTTAAGTGCAGGTAAGAAATAAAATACAATATAATTTAAAGCGACCTAACTAAGTACAAATGTTTCATCTAATAACCAGTTTCCTGTTGAGAATAGATTGTGTTAGAGAGTGACCACATGTCCACCAAGTGTTTCCATCCTTGACCCTCATATTATTGGGAATTCCTCAAGAGGTGGACTCACAAATTCTATAATCATATCACAACAATGGATTACATATCTGTGTCTATTATTTTCAAGATTGTTTTGAGGAAGGATTGAAGGGCCACCCCATGTTCTCCAGGTTGTCCGTTGTCCTGTAGCTCCTCCTTAAGTTTTGGTTATACTTGAAGCTGTTGGAAGGCCCTCCGGTACCTAAGGACTTCTGCTCTGAAAATGTATTGGGTTTGCAAAGATGTCTCGCTCTTCGGTTCTGAAACCAAACCTGAAAAAAAAAAAAAAAACAGAGGTTGTCAAATGTTGTTTATTAATAAATGTAGTAAGCAAGGGAGCAGAACAAAAGTTTTTAAATAGTTTTTAGTTTACAGTTTTAATATTTTATTATTTAGTTTGGAAGTGATAAGTAGAAGTGTGTAAGTCGCTGGCCATCCCCAATAAAACAATTTCAAAAATAAAAAAAGAAGGTTTATATATATATACAGTATCTTCTATATAAAAGTAAAAAAATTTAGTTTAATTTATCAAAAAACTCTACACATAAATATCTTTGTAAATCAGCGTGTTTGTGTGAGAACAATACTGAAGACTGTAACTGGTAGAAAGTCACTTGCACTCCAGAAACTTTTGTAGTCAATCTTCTTTATTGACCATCAAAGTGTCACATAAGTTTAAAGTTATGTGACACTTTGATGGTCAATAAAGAAGATTGACTACAAAAGTGCAAGTGACTTTCTACCAGTTACAGTTTCTGACATGCAGAGGCATCTGCGGTCGCTCCAGCATCCCGCAATGGGATCTACCATATTCCAATACTGAAGACTAACCCGGGCTGCTAAGAAAATATCTTACCTGTATTCTCGGTTCTGGAATCCCTGCGATTTCTGCAATACGGCATCGTGTCACGAAGTCTGGGTATGGATTGAGATCGAACTGGTTCTGGAGGAAGACGGTCTGTTCCCTGTTGTAAATTGTCTTTTTTCTGAACTTGGCGTTCGAAAGGACGGCGCGGGAGTTGTGAACGGCTTCCATGGAATATTTGGTATCATCCATCTCCGCTTCGCACATCTTTCCTGGGGAGAAAATAAAGTGTAACTAAAACTATCCACCAATTCAATAAATAATTAGAATAAATAAATGGTTAATAAAGTCTTAATATATATATATTGCAGATTTTACCTTTCTTATTGGACTAACATATTATTTAAAAGACAAGCTTTCCAGATTAAACCTCTCTTCTTCAGAAGAAATACTCAACCTGACCTGAAGAAGAGAGGTTTACTCTCGAAAGCTTGTCTTTTAAATAATATGTTAGTCCAATAAGAAAGGTATCACTGCACACTGCAATGCCACGTTTTTGTTTTTTTTTACATCTTCTCTATTAGACTAATACGGCTTACCCACTTAGACTATATATATATAGAATAAATAAATAATACATTAAATAAATGAAATATTTTCTATACAAAATAATGTTGGAAATTGAAAAGTCAACAAGCTGCTTCCTTTAACAATAACAGCCAATGCAAAATATTATTATTATTATTATTATTTTTATTATAAAATAGGATTTATATAGCGCCAGCAGTTTGTGCAGCGCTTTACAATATAAGGAAGACATTACAATCACAATACAATTCAAGACAAGATGGTAAGTAGGGCCCTGCCCGTGTATAGAAGAAACAGAAAAAGATTAAAGTGTGTGTCCAGCCCAAACTTTTTTTTTCTGAGTTTTGTATAGAGTGTGGAAGGGTTAGAATTGTACTACTATCCAGGGCTCTGCTAGAGAGATTTACCCTCACTTCCCATCCTACTAACCAGACTGGAAGTGAGCAAACTCTTAAAGCAACACAGCAACACAGACAGAAAGAAAAATATTTTGCTTTCTAGAACCCCTGTAAGATTTTCATGTTTGTCTAAGTCCTTGTTGCAGATTTTCCATCACTTTCTGTCTGCTAAAAGGTTGCCAGCAGAACAGAAACCTAGGGTTGATATCTCAAATTGAACTCCAGATAGCAATAAAAATTAGGCATATATATATATCATTTAATTTTATTATAATCCTTCCACGTTGGCTTGACACACACTTTAAGGCCCAGATTACAATAACAGTAATTATATTTCGCTGTGCCTTTTTTATACCGAATTTAGACATACAAATAAGAATAAGATGGACATAGAAAGAAGTAGAGGAAGAAAAGGAAGAAAAATAGATAATCATCTTAATAATATGTAGACAAAAATGACAGTTCCGAAGCCAAAAGGCTAAGGGCTGGAAGTCATGGAGGGCTTTTTAGGCAATTATAGGACCAAATATATATAATATAGGTCCTATAATTGCCTAAAAAGCCCTCCATGACTTCCAGCCCTTAGCCTTTTGGGTTCGGAACTATCTCTTTTGTCTACATATTGCTTTATGGATATGGCTGTAGGACCTTCCCCTCTTGAACATAATCATATTACTAAATTATCTTAATAATACTTACTTTTTAACACTTTGTAGTTTTGATTGTTGTTGAGGTCTGCTCGGCTGTTCATGTCTGGTGCAATTTGAGATATTTGTTCACTGAAACTTCGGTTCATGCTTTGGTAATTCCCTTCCTCTTGTTGGTAACCCAGGTAGGTGAAGAGTTCTAGCAGAGTCTGCTCTAAAACATTTGAGACCTTAGGTGGCTCTGAAATGTTCATGATTGAAAGAAGGTTGGGCAGTTCTCCAATGGGGCTAACTTGATTATTCAGGTTGCTCAGGGGAGGAGACGATATTGGGTAGTCTTCTTCAAGAGAAAGGATAGTGTAGATGATGTGATCAAGCTCTGTGTCCATGTCTGATCACCCCAGCTTCTCTTAGTGGAAATAAACTACCAGGCTACCCAAACTAACTTATATCTTCCAAGATGTGTATTGGAGAACTGTGTGGCATCTGCGTTTGATCTGCCCATGAGGTATGAGTGTAAACAGTACACTTTGATCCTTTTTAGGCTTTCACACCCACCTCTCCTTTATATTCTAGGGATCAAAATATGGGATTTGATATGTAAATAGGTTGACATTCATTTGTTGGGGAGTAACCGGACCTCCTGTTTTACATAGACCTGTTAGTTATGCAGACACCTGACATTACAAATATCATTGTCAACTAAGCAAAAGTATATTCCCTTAGTTAGATTTTTTTTTTTTAAGTATATCAGCAAAACGGTGGTGAATATAACATATTATCAATATTCTTAAGCTTACCTTACCACTGTAACCACGTGTAAACCAGTTTGGCTTATATAATATTGCCCTCTATCGTCTAGTTCTATGCAAACATCCTCTAAAGATTTCTAACACATGTCAACCTTAACTTGTATTATTTATTTGCCTATTTAAATTAAAATATGAATACAAATATAAATATAGTATCAAGAATACTATATTTATAGTATAGGAATGTGCATTTAAAAAAAAAAAAAATACAGAATCAGAGTTTTGAAATCTTTCTATAATACCTGGAAAACAAAACTATAACTAATAAATAGGTGTCTTGCTGCACTCCATACCGGTATAGGATGTTCCTTGAAATACTGGTGGGTGCTCGTAGTGACCACTGATGGCGGCGTGAAGATATACAGGTTTGCAAAAGGATGTCACCAGCACACTATTTAAGTGAAATCAACAAAAGCCCATTTATTAATATACTACTGTCATTCCAATACAAGCGCCTGATGAAGGGGACCCTGTGCGGCCCCCAAAGCGCTTGTACTGGAATGACAGTAATCCATTATTAAATGGGCTTTTGTTGATTTCACTTAAATGGTGTGCTGGTGACATCCTTTTGCAAAACTATTACTATTCTGGAGTCAAATGAAAGCTCTATCTGTCTTGAGAATATTGAATAAAATAGATCTGGGTCCGATGTTGTATTACAAAGTGACTGTCAGTCAAAGTATTGCAGCACTGAAAACGGAAAAATTGCAGGGTAATGAAGGGGTGTTATAGGCTGGTACTCAAGTGGTTAAATGTCCCGTCTTAGAGCAGATACCATAACCTGCCTGTTATTACCTTCCATAGACAGGAAACCCTCTTCTGTGCACCTCTCTGATTTAGTTTCACTTGGTTACAGAGGCCTGATTTCCATTGTCTTCATAGCAAAGCCCTGACAACTATCAGTTCACTATCCAATTGGGTTGTCTGGCAGTGACTAATAAAGTCATGCCACACCAACAAATACTTCAACACAGACAACATCCAGATCATTCATAAATTGCTTTAAAAAAAACTGGAATAGGCACCGATTCTTGTTCTACTCTACTCGGTCAGGGGAAAAAAAAAGAATGGCCCGTACTGGGATCAAACCCGCGACCTTGGCGTTATTAGCACCACGCTCTAACCAACTGAGCTAACCGGCCAATCGCTGTGCAGGTTTCCACTTCAATGACCAGGAAGATAACAGAATAGTTTTGCAGACACCCGACTTCCTTAACGGGACTTCCAGTATCGCTATTCGGTATCGGCAAGGGTGAAAAAAAAATATCGGTACTCGGTACCAAAAAACGGTTTTGATGCATCCCTAATCTTTATATACTTTAAATCTTTAGAGTATATAAAAAGCCAAAGTGTTTTTTTTAATAAATATATAATTTTGGATCATGTGAGGAAGTGTTGGAGCCTCCGTTAGATTTTTATTACTGTTTGTTGTCCAGACTGGGGGATATTTACCTCTCTTTTTCACCCGATCACCATTGCCTCCAGGGCAGAAATTGGCAGGAAATTAAACATCTTTGTCACAGGAACAGGAATGGGGGGGGATTCTTCCAATGGGGACTACCTGTCCTATCGACATTTGTTAACCACTTCAGTTCTCATAATTGTATACCCCTTATAGACCGGAGCAATTTTGTAAATTTCCAATATGGGCCTGTTTATTAGGCGATAACTTTGTTATTACCTAAAGTGGAAATTTCCCCAGATCTTCAAACTAGCAACAAGGGAACCCTCAGAAATGTTTAGTAATGACAAAATGATGAAATGGCCGCCGCTCATTCTGCACTTTTAGTGTGCGGTTTCGGAGGCTCCTTGCCTCCGAATCCGAAACAGCATAAAAATTTGTTTCCTTTGACGAATCGAATGAAAACGTTTTTAGTTTTAATTTGTTTCGACTGGAAACTATTTTTTTTGTTGTGCACATGTCTAATAAATAATACATTTCAGAAAAAAGTTGTGTTGCTTTTTTAAGTCCCCTTGTTGTCTTAGACCAGGAATCTGAAATGTATTTTTAGAATCAGTTAACTAAAAGCTTTATTTTTTGGGAAAAATTAGAAACCTTTTCACTACTAAAGACTTCAGAGTTTTATTCTCTGGAGCTGTTGATTTGGAGTTGATTTACTAAAGTCAAACAGGCAGTTCACGTTTAGAGAATTTTTATTTTGCAAGGGAATTTTCCCTGAGCTTAGTGAATGAGGTGAAGCTCCGCTGACTTCCATTGTCCAATCACGTGCAAGCAAAAATATAGTTTTTTTCTTATTTTTCTTGTACCTCTGATTGTTTTTTTTGTCCAAGATGAATTTTCACCGCATTCACTAAGCTAAGGGAAAATTTACTGTGCAAAGTGAAAATTCTCATGAAAAGTGAACGGCCTATTTGCCTTTAGTAAATCAACCCCAAATCATCAGCTCCAGAGAATCAAACTCTAAAGTAAATGTCTACTCTGTAGAGAAAAGGTCTTTCCTTTTTCCAAAAAAATGCAAGATTTTAGTTAACTGACTCTAAACATAGATTTTCAGATTCTAAGCCTAAAACAACAAAGTGGCTTTGAAAAAAAAAAACAGGTTCTACTTTTTAGCAAGTCAACTCTGCCGTGACCAAAAGCAGTGTAATTATTAATTTTGTGATCCTTTTGATAAAGAGCTTGTTGTTTAAGACCCAGAAAAAAATGCAAAGTGTAATTGTTGAATTAATTTATATAATATAATTTATATATTATATA
>NW_017307052.1:616080-618478 GCF_000935625.1 Nanorana parkeri | reverse complement strand
ATATTAACTTTATAAGAGTTAATATTAAACATAAAAACATGGATAGGGGAAACTCTGTCTGACATCCCTGAGTCCCTGTTGGGGCCATACACCTGTATCTTCTGCCTCCTGCTGTACCCCCGTGTGGTGGTACTCAAAAACATTTTTAGGGAAATTTATACTTCCCTTCTTTTAGTTATTTAATTTTAAGCCTTGCAGGGTCATAAATGATTATTCCTCCTGTGAGAATTGTTGGAGAGGTGGCACAACTTCATCGTGCTTAGGATCCTATGTGCGCCTGAGGACTGGGGGAGGGGGATCCCTGATCAGAGAATGTTTTGCAATGTACTCTTGTACTCTATTCATCAGCATATGTTGTGCTGTACTATGTACACTTGAAATGTACTTCTTAGGGCACTATGTTGGTGCCTTTAATTGTATGTGTTATTACTGCAAAGTGAATAAAAAGATTTTTCAAAAACATATTTTTGACGCTTATTTTTCAATTTCAAAAAGTAACAAGCAAAGATAATTTAAAAAGGAAAGATCACACAAAACTCCATTCTAAATATTAAGAGAGCATTTTATTATAAGTTAAACTAAGTGCGCGTATCAATATATCATTATTTACATCATCATAGCTTTCTAACCATCACATACTAAAATAAAATAACATAAAAGTCCTTCATATGGCGGTGAAGCAGCATTTACAACATCCACATGTCTTCTGGGATCTGGAAATGTCCATTGATTTGCAGATGTTGGTACTCCTCGTGAAAAATGTTGGGAAGATCTCCTGTCGTTGGGAACTGTCTGCTCTGTACATTTTGGGGTTTCACAGGTTTTGAGTGATGTCTTGCTCTTCTGTTCTGGAACCAAACCTGCAACATGTAATAAAAAAATCAAATTAATCATCTTTATACTCTCAGTGGTGTGACTATAGCTATAGCAGCCCAGGCGGCTGCTATGGGGCCTGGAGGCTGAAGGGGGCACCATTAGGTTGTTGAGTCAAATTAAGAATGAGAAGATAATACAGTGCTGTAAGATTAAGGGTTGGAGTGGTTGCAGTTGATGACAACTCTAACCCCTGTAAAGTCTACAGTGTAGAGACAACTTCAGATACAGAAGAGGAGTCTTTGGGATCTTGGCATCATGACAGCTCAGAAAGAGGTAATCAGGGGGCCACATCACATTTTTGCTATGGGGCCCCGTGAGCTGTAGTTACGGACCTGTACACTCTACTACGTATAAAGTTATCAACAGAGGAACCAAATGGGGTATGAAGAACTAGGTAATGTTTGCAACACAAGGGGAAAAGCCGCATACCGTAATGTAATGGGTTTTACCCATATAGGGCTTAATCATAGAGACACAGGCACTTGGTGTTTATTATGAAGCCCTAAATGGGTGAAACATGTTAGAGACTGCAGCTTCTAGGCGGGGAGTCTCCGTATGCTGGAAATGCTCAGCCTTATGGATTAAGTGTATTATTGGTTGGATCACGGGGTGCGGCTTTTTCTCCCTTGTGTTGCTGTGTTGGAGCAAGGACGGCTCCCAGTCTGCACCCATATCTACCCAGGTGCTAGCGGCTGGAGTGATACTTTTTTTGCACTTTTATACCTGATTAGGTAATGTTTGCACTATACAAGAAGGTAATCCCTTATGTATTCAAAACATTTTCACATTAAGTGTATCTGTTAAAACCAGATATTGAAATATGTATGTGTGAACCTTAAATGATGATTGATTTTCTATATTTTAATCTATCCAAGTTTAGAGATTCAGTTTTTTACTGTACTGCTGATTTTGAGTTTACAATTGGTAATCAATCAGTAAGCCTGACAGGCAGACCTAAGTATAGTTGAAACAGTTGTTGGGAATGCCCAAAGAAGACTTGGCCTTTAAAATGAGTTTGAAGAATAAACCACATTACTCAGGACATAGACCATGATGCCCAAAATGGGATAGAAGGAGAACACATGACTCAGCTACTAGAGTATGGCACTCCCTTATGCTAATCAGAAAGACTTTTAAGGTAAACATCACATAGGTTATTTTAAAGTTAAAGCATGGATAAAAGGATGAGGGATGATCCTTCAAGGGGACACATTCACACATTCACACTACAGACACACACACACGCACAGCATCACACAGACACACCCACACTCACATTGAATAGACAGACACCTGTTAGGACTATTTTTACTTACTAACTAATGTTTCTTAAGCATCTTATAGGTTTCTGCTGTAAGATATACTATATTTTGTCATCATCAAGCATCTTATAGACTCATTCTGTAAGATATACCATATCCTGTAATATTTTGTAACTTTAAATTAAACACATTCTGAACTTTATGCAACAACAGAAACAATCATCTATTATTGAACTTTTCCACCCTATGCTTCGAGAAAA
>NW_017307052.1:607828-612720 GCF_000935625.1 Nanorana parkeri | reverse complement strand
CAGATATTGAAATATGTATGTGTGAACCTTAAATGATGATTGATTTTCTATATTTTAATCTATCCAAGTTTAGAGATTCAGTTTTTTACTGTACTGCTGATTTTGAGTTTACAATTGGTAATCAATCAGTAAGCCTGACAGGCAGACCTAAGTATAGTTGAAACAGTTGTTGGGAATGCCCAAAGAAGACTTGGCCTTTAAAATGAGTTTGAAGAATAAACCACATTACTCAGGACATAGACTATGATGCCCAAAATGGGATAGAAGGAGAACACATGACTCAGCTACTAGAGTATGGCACTCCCTTATGCTAATCAGAAAGACTTTTAAGGTAAACATCACATAGGTTATTTTAAAGTTAAAGCATGGATAAAAGGATGAGGGATGATCCTTCAAGGGGACACATTCACACATTCACACTACAGACACACACACACGCACAGCATCACACAGACACACCCACACTCACATTGAATAGACAGACACCTGTTAGGACTATTTTTACTTACTAACTAAAAGACATGTTTCTTAAGCATCTTATAGATTTCTGCTGTAAGATATACTATATTTTGTCATCATCAAGCATCTTATAGACTCATTCTGTAAGATATACCATATCCTGTAATATTTTGTAACTTTAAATTAAACACATTCTGAACTTTATGCAACAACAGAAACAATCATCTATTATTGAACTTTTCCACCCTATGCTTCGAGAAAAGGAATATGACATAAAAAAATCATATTTCGTGTCATTTTCTTACAGTATCTTAACCCAGGAACAGAAATATAATACAGTATATTGCAGCTTGCCCCGACATGCACTTTAAACCAAATAGGTCCGACATTCACAGAGCTCTCCTTGACACAGCAGAAGAACCCTCTCTTAGGCCTGGTTCACACCTGGGCGTTTTACAGCGCTGATCGACGCGCTGTAAAACGCTCAGCATGTGAAAACTAATAATTGCCTATGGACATGGTTCCCACCTGGGCGTATTTCAGCACGTAGGAACACGCGGAAAAACGCCCTACGCCCAGAATTCACTAGAAGGTGGCAATGTGGATCAAATCCGGGATTACTAATACTGTGTTCATAAGGTTCAGTGACTAGGTCAGAGCCAAATACATTACTGCATAGGGCAGTGTTAGTCAATCCCCAAGTAACACTTATATAAAAAATACAAATATTTGACAAAAAATTATGTGACTGCGCACTAACGTTTAAAATCATATACAGGGTAATTCACAAAAGGAGAAGGAAGGAGAAGTGAACAATCTAGGACAAAATAGCTGATTTGGAAGAATTCTCCAATTCTGCTCACTTTTCAGTTCGGCTATTTTGTCCTAGATTGTTCACTTGCCTTCTCCAAACTCTTCACCCTTTTGTGAATAACCCTGATAATATACAACAAATAATATTAAGTGGTAAACTGTTTTGTACAAAAAAAATGTTTTTTACCTGTATTCTTGGTTCTGAAATCCCTGTTATCTTGGCAATGCGACACCTCCTCGTGAAGTCCGGATAGGGGTTGCGTTCAAACTCGTTCATCAGGAAGGTGATCTGTTCCTTGTTGTAGTTTGTCCTCTTTCTATACCTTTTATATGGATTGCCGTTCTGGAGATCCTCAGCCTTGTCTCCGGGTTCCTTGCATCCCTCATTCTCATCTTCCCCCAACTTTCCTAGAAAGAAGCACAGTGAGAATTAGTTATAATTATGCCAATCAAGCCATTACCTCATATACACTCATGTTTTGGCAAAGTGGAAAAATGTAAATAAAATAAAAAAAAACATCACATACTAAAATAAAATATTTTAAAAATATGTTATATGTAATAAATTAAAAAAATAAAAATATAGAGCAGACAACTTTAATGGTGCGTGACATAAGTCAGAACAACCCAACACATGCCCATCAACACCCACAGTGTAAATGGGTGTATACAACAATTATATTATGTGGGGAAAAAATGTTAACTGAATTATAAAGAGAAACAAATATTTGTTGCTCACATACATTTCAGATCATTCAAAATGAAATAACTTTAAAAAAATAGGTTAACTCAAAATTATGAACATTTGATTTAGGAGGATAGAAAAACAATTGTATCATTCAACAATGTACTAATATATATATATATATTCTCTTACAGAAGTATAACTGGATCATGAAAAAGAGATAAATAAAGAGAGAGAGTAAATAGATAGATAGATAGACAAAGAGAGAGAGAGAGAGAGAGAGAGAGAGAGAGAGAATAAATAGATCGATCGATAGAAAGATAGATAGATAGATAGATAGATAGATAGATAGATAGATAGATAGATAGATAGATAGATAGAGAGAGAGAGAGAGAGAGATAGATAGATAGATAGATAGATAGATAGATAGATAGATAGATAGATGATGGATGGATAGATAAATAGGTAATAGATAGATAGATAGATAGATAGATAGATAGATAGATAGATAGATAGATAGACTGACTTACTTTTTAATGGGTTCTGATTATTGGCCTCCTTCTCTACAGGCTCCTTAAGGATTATAGATTTCTTGGCCCGTGCTTCTTGTTGGAGTCTGATAAGGGCGTATATTTCCAGCAGCTTTTCTTGTAGGGTGATGGATCCTTGTAGATTTGTTTGGCTTTCTGTAGCTGAGAAACCATCAGGAGATACGCATGGAGTGCTAAAGAAATTGTCCTGGAACCTCGGGGGTGGAGACATTGTTGGATAGTCTTCTTCTAGAGAAAGCACAGTGCAGAGAACTTGGTCCAGCTCAGTATCCATGTCTGCTCCCCTTGCTGAAGTTTGTTGGAATGTGGGACTGAGGGTCCTTAGACAACTTTTATCCCCAGAGAGATGTGGAATGGACCCAGAGGAAGTGTTGGGGGTACAAGCCCACCCAGTCCCTTGAAGTCTTTGGAAAGGGTAATGGCATCCTTTGATCCTCTTCAGACACCTCACCTAATGACACCTCATTACACCTCACAATCATCAATGAAGGTATTATGTAAATAGGTGTATTAGGAGTCAGGTCTGATGTTCTCCTACTGTATACGCTGTCACCTCATCTCACCCCATCACACACTGGGAATAATCTATGTATCAAATCATATCAGACCAGCCAAAACTATATTATTTATATAGTTATACATTATATATATATATATATCAGTACAATGGGGGTCCCCAACTCACTAATCTACTCTACTACTTTATATATATAAATATATAGAATTTGGTTTACACAAACAGAATTTCCTAACACAAAATGAAATAAGTGGAATCTGTGCAGTGCTGGAAATAATACAACAATTACTATTAGATACATTTTATCAGGACACCTTCCTTAGCTAGTAAATATCATTGATTGATAGATAAAAAATGTGATATATAGACAGATGAGAGCTATGTATGAAATAGATAGATAGATAGATAGATAGATAGATAGATAGATAGATAGATAATATTGAGATAGATAGATAGATAGATAGATAGATAATATAGAGATAGATTAATATAGAGATAGATAGATAATAGATAGATAGATAGATAGATGATAGATAGATAGATAGATAGATAGATAGATAGATAGATAGATAGATAGATAATATAGAGATAGATACATTAATATAGAGATAGATAGATAGATAGATAGATAGATAATAGATAGATAGATAGATAGATAAATAATAGATAGATAGATAGATAGATAGATAGATAGATAGATAGATAGAACAGAAGGAAAATTCAGTTTATTTATTTCGTTTTAGTAGTGATTGAACTCCTACTATTATTATTGTAAAATGTGAAATTAATTGTATAATATTTGGGCTCTTATGAAGGTTTTGAAATGATTTCCATAGACATACCAACACCTCCATGTGGAAGGCTAGTAGGGTCAGAAATTACAGCGGTGGGTGTGGAAACAATCTGAGAGATAGGTGCCAATTTACTAAAGGAGTGGAGCATGTTCACTTAGCATAGTGAGTTTTCCCTCAGCTAAGTGAATGTGGTGAGACGTGGTGAAAAGAATATCCGATCAGGTGGAAGAAATGTTAGAAAACAAAAATGTTTGCTTGCACAGGATTGGATGATGGAAGTCAGCAGAATGTCACCTCATTCACTAAGCTAAGGGGAAATTCCCTGGCACAGTAAAAATCCTCTTTTGATAAGTGAACAGGATTATACTCCATTAGTAAATGGTCATTATTTTTAAGTTGCGTTTTTCAACCCAGTCATATAATATCTGTATATCTATCAATATATTTATGTGTCAATGTATGACATACGGAGCAGAGATCAGACATGTTGGCTGTACATAGCCCGGCTGGCTGTGATAGTGGGTCCCATGGTGTCCACTATGTGTGCTGTGTATATGGATTGGAGCTTATTATGGGCTGTAATTACCCTTTGATGATGGAGAACATCAGAGACATTATCCGGGGACAATAGTGAGCAGAGAATTAGAGTGTCACCTCCTAATGATGTGTGTCTGCTCCAGCCCCATACTGTGCCTAATGATCTCTCCTTGTGGATTGCAGACGTCATTCTAATGTATTGTTGTCGTTCATTAAACTTCAATGATAATCTATCACTTTTGTCTATACCCGGAAACACCGAGCGCAAATCACGGAATCTACATCGAAACTCAACCCTGTACAATAATATGTATCTATAATAATACATACAGTGTGTATTCATCATCTCATATCTATCTCTCATCTTTCTATATATCCATTTCATACCAGTCTCTTCTACCAGTCTATCTATATATCTATCTATCTATCATCTATTATCTATCTATTATCTATCTATCATCTATTATCTATCTATCTATCTATTATCTATCTATCTATCTATCTATCATCTATTATCTATCTATCTATCTATCTAT
>NW_017307052.1:567134-607480 GCF_000935625.1 Nanorana parkeri | reverse complement strand
ATAGATAGATAGATAGATAGATAGATAGATAGATAGATAGATAGAACAGAAGGAAAATTCAGTTTATTTATTTCGTTTTAGTAGTGATTGAACTCCTACTATTATTATTGTAAAATGTGAAATTAATTGTATAATATTTGGGCTCTTATGAAGGTTTTGAAATGATTTCCATAGACATACCAACACCTCCATGTGGAAGGCTAGTAGGGTCAGAAATTACAGCGGTGGGTGTGGAAACAATCTGAGAGATAGGGGCCAATTTACTAAAGGAGTGGAGCATGTTCACTTAGCATAGTGAGTTTTCCCTCAGCTAAGTGAATGTGGTGAGACGTGGTGAAAAGAATATCCGATCAGGTGGAAGAAATGTTAGAAAACAAAAATGTTTGCTTGCACAGGATTGGATGATGGAAGTCAGCAGAATGTCACCTCATTCACTAAGCTAAGGGGAAATTCCCTGGCACAGTAAAAATCCTCTTTTGATAAGTGAACAGGATTATACTCCATTAGTAAATGGTCATTATTTTTAAGTTGCGTTTTTCAACCCAGTCATATAATATCTGTATATCTATCAATATATTTATGTGTCAATGTATGACATACGGAGCAGAGATCAGACATGTTGGCTGTACATAGCCCGGCTGGCTGTGATAGTGGGTCCCATGGTGTCCACTATGTGTGCTGTGTATATGGATTGGAGCTTATTATGGGCTGTAATTACCCTTTGATGATGGAGAACATCAGAGACATTATCCGGGGACAATAGTGAGCAGAGAATTAGAGTGTCACCTCCTAATGATGTGTGTCTGCTCCAGCCCCATACTGTGCCTAATGATCTCTCCTTGTGGATTGCAGACGTCATTCTAATGTATTGTTGTCGTTCATTAAACTTCAATGATAATCTATCACTTTTGTCTATACCCGGAAACACCGAGCGCAAATCACGGAATCTACATCGAAACTCAACCCTGTACAATAATATGTATCTATAATAATACATACAGTGTGTATTCATCATCTCATATCTATCTCTCATCTTTCTATATATCCATTTCATACCAGTCTCTTCTACCAGTCTATCTATATATCTATCTATCTATCATCTATTATCTATCTATTATCTATCTATCATCTATTATCTATCTATCTATCTATTATCTATCTATCTATCTATCTATCATCTATTATCTATCTATCTATCTATCTATCTATTATCTATCTATCTATCTATCTATCTATCTATCTATTATTTATCTATCTATCTATCTATCTATCTATCTATCTATCTATCTATTATTTATCTATCTATTTATAAATCTATCTATCATATATTATCTATCTATCTATCTATCTATCTATCTATCTATCTATCTATCATCTATTATCTATCTATCTATCTATCTATCTATCTATCTATCTATTATTTATCTATCTATAAATCTATCTATCTATCATCTATCTATCTATCAATCTATCTATCTATCTTGAATTATATTGTAACTGTGATGTCTTCCTTATATTGTAAAGTGCTGCGCAAACTGTTGGCGCTATATAAATCCTGTATAATAATAATAATTATCTATCTATCTATCTATCTATCTATCTATCTATCTATCTATCTATCTATCAATATATTCTATCTATCAATATATTCTATCTATAATACATATGAAACTTATATCTCATACCTATATCTCTTTCTTATATCGTCGTGTCTGTTTAACAGCGGATGCTTTTATATAAGAAGCAACATAAATAGTGAATTATTATTATTATGTATCTGTATATCTATCAATATATTTATGTGTCAATGTATGACATACGGAGCAGAGATCAGACATGTTGGCTGTACATAGCCCGGCTGGCTGTGATAGTGGGTCCCATGGTGTCCACTATGTGTGCTGTGTATATGGATTGGAGCTTATTATGGGCTGTAATTACCCTTTGATGATGGAGAACATCAGAGACATTATCCGGGGACAATAGTGAGCAGAGAATTAGAGTGTCACCTCCTAATGATGTGTGTCTGCTCCAGCCCCATACTGTGCCTAATGATCTCTCCTTGTGGATTGCAGACGTCATTCTAATGTATTGTTGTCGTTCATTAAACTTCAATGATAATCTATCACTTTTGTCTATACCCGGAAACACCGAGCGCAAATCACGGAATCTACATCGAAACTCAACCCTGTACAATAATATGTATCTATAATAATACATACAGTGTGTATTCATCATCTCATATCTATCTCTCATCTTTCTATATATCCATTTCATACCAGTCTCTTCTACCAGTCTATCTATATATCTATCTATCTATCATCTATTATCTATCTATTATCTATCTATCATCTATTATCTATCTATCTATCTATTATCTATCTATCTATCTATCTATCATCTATTATCTATCTATCTATCTATCTATTATCTATCTATCTATCTATCTATCTATCTATCTATTATTTATCTATCTATCTATCTATCTATCTATCTATTTATCCATTCATTATCTATCTATCTATCTATCTACCTATCCATTCATTATCTATCTATCTATATATCTATCTATCTATCTATGTATTAATTATCTATCTATCTATCTATCTATCTATCTATCTATCTATTATTTATCTATCTATAAATCTATCTATCTATCATCTATCTATCTATCAATCTATCTATCTATCTTGAATTATATTGTAACCTTTCTTATATCGTCGTGTCTGTTTAACAGCGGATGCTTTTATATAAGAAGCAACATAAATAGTGAATTATTATTATTATGTACAATATACTTATCATTATAATGATATTTATTTTTAAATCATTGTTATTATTGATGATGATGATGATGATGATGATTGTTATGATTCTTAGTGGTAGTTGTATGTTAAACAAGTATAAAGACTGTAAATGGCAAATATCTTACAAATATTTCCTTGTATTTATCATTATCATCACTTTTAAAATGTGATATAAAAAACCATGAAACTAAAACAGAGAAATGTCCATCAGAATTTGGAATCAAATGATACAATTTGGGAGATTTGGGTGATTTTAGTAAAGAATTGCCCTTTGATAATATTTTCCTTTGAAGTCCAACCAAAGATGTGGATTACATGTACCTGAAGTGTGTAGCTGTGTCACCGAGTTTCTTTTGATATGAAAGGACACTATGGAGTCTACTAACACGTTTCTTGTTCTGGTCCAAATGACGTGTGAACTGGAGAGACAGCTTTGGAGGGGGGATCAAGGAGCAGAGGTTTCATTGCTGGTCTTCTTGGTGGCATCAAAGTAGAGTACCCTTTGTCCCACCACACCTTTTTGACACTTCATGTGCCCTCTCCACATAAAGAGATCAGGATTAACTATGACCATATATTTCAAGAGAAGACTCAGAAGAGCCAACATGGAAAATGACCCCGAGTTGGAGCAGGTGATCTGCAATGCTCTTTCCCTACAAGATGACTATCCTGACCTTTATCGGCCTACAAGTCATTGTGACAAGTCACTGGGCAGCCCTGAGACATTTCCTGAACTTCGCTCAGATGTGGAAATACAATTGCCTTCGAAGAACCCGAACATCCTTCAGGAAACGCTAGTGGAACTGTATTCAATTCTCGGGATCCCACACGAAGGCCAGAAGTGTAACACAATAGTTACTATCAAGCAAGAGGCGCCCACACCAGCCACATGCATCCAGGATCAGCTTCATGTCGCAAGTCAAACCACTGCCGGGTTTAAAAGTAAGTTCCATATTTTTAATGATGTGTTTAGTGAGAGTATATAAGGCTATCTAACTGTATCTCTAGATACAAACTATTCAGAATGATTTATTTAAAGGCCAACTCCAGCTTAAAGGTTTTATATTGTTTTCAATTGAGTGGAGAAGAGTTAGAGTCTATGGGGTTCATTTACTAAAGGCAAATGACCTGTTCACTTTGCAGGTGAAACTCTACTGAATTTCATAATTTCCTATTTATGTGTAAAAATGTGGAAATGGATATTCTTTCTATGTGAATTTTCACCACGTCCACTAAGCTAAGGGAAAATTCCCCTACAAAGCAAGAATTCCCTTGCAAAGTGAACAGCCTATTTGCCTTTAGTAAATCAACCCCATATCTGATTTTTTTTACTGTCATTGTATTAGTTCCTATGATGGAGATTTTCCTCACTTCCTCTCAGGACAGGAAGTGGTGAGAAGTCTCTCCAGCAGGAACACCCGTTTAGTAGAGTGTGAAGGGTTAGAACGTCTCACGTTGTAGAAAAGTCACTCGCCCTCCAATGAGAATTTCAGTCAGTGTTCTTTATTGACAAAATAATTGTCACATCGTATAGGAATGTTTCGGAACCGTATAGGTCCCTTCCTCAGGCAAAAGAAGAGAGCTATACGGTTCCAAAACGTTGCTATACGACTAGTAGATCGCAAAGCGAAAACTGGTAGATCGCGATCGACTCACTGACCTGTGTACTGTCCTCCCGTGGCGCTCGTGCGCCTGAATGTGTCAGACGCCGCAGACGGGAAGGAGGGAGGAGACTTGGGAAGCTGCTGCAGTGGAGGTAAGAAAAGACAGACAGGAGAGAGACAGCAGAGAAAGTGAGAGAAGAGACAGCAGATAGAAATAGGGGAGAAAGAGAGGAGAGAGCGTGAGGAGAGAGAGAAGAGAGGGCCGGTTGACTTCAATGCACTGCCACGCCCCCTCCCGCCCCTGAATGCAGGTGTTTTTTCGTTGGTAGATCTCATTAAGCTCGTCATTTGAAAAGTAGATCTCCAGATGGTTTTAGGCCAATGGACCCTTTAAAAATAAAGTTATATTATTATAAACATTATGCCATTTTAAAAAGTAGATATTCTGTTACTTACAAACTCATTAAACTTAATAAATCTGGTCCAAACCTAGTGATTTATAAAGCGCAGACAGTAAATAAAAATACATTTTACATATGGGCATGCACAAAATGTTAAAATCTCACAATTTAAATTTCATGACTGTCCATAAAATGTTTTAAAGGAGAATTATGGCTTTTCCCCATAGTTCTCAGAAGTGTAACGGGAGGACACAAACTAGCGTCCTCCCGTCACCCTAAGCTCAGTATACCGCGAGCTACAGCTCGCGGTATACTGAGACTCCGCAGCTGAAACGGATCCCGACAATTATGTCTGGATCCGCCCAGCTGCGTGAGTGACAGCTGGCTCTGCCTATCTAGAGGCAGAGCCAGCTGTACCTGCCCCCTCCCCCGTCCGTTGGGAGGGGGGAATCCAGTCCCTCCCCTGTCACGGCTCTCTGCTGTGCCAAGATCGAGAAGTGAGCGAACGCCGGGATGTGTTCGCTCACTTCCCGATCTACTGAGCCGACCTGTGACAGTTTCATTGTCACAGGTCGGCTAGAACTATGAGGATGAGTGAAAAGCACTCACCTCATAGTTCTCCTTTAAGCTTGTTTTAACTCTTCTTGAGTAGAACATTGCACAAAGTACCACAACTGATGCTTTTCATGGATTACCTGAGCTGGATCCCAGACCACACCCAGGTAACCCTCTAACAGAAACATGCTAAGCTCTGCAAAACATTGAAATGTTCCAAGCTTTTCTAGTCAGGCGTATTAGATGGTGATTGGTGTAATTTGAGTATTTATGAATAAGAACCCTATCTTTCTATGTTTATTAATGATTGTTTTATTTGGTACCATATGCATGCTTTTTGTGTATACCATTTAGCTTCCTTTTACTAATATCAGACTATGTTGGTCTCCTCAACAGGGCCTTTCACTGCGGAGGAACTAGAAAGTTCTAAGATGATCCGGGGTGACGTAGAAAATCAGCTTCCGTCAACTTCAAGTCAAAAGTGTAGAAAAAGAACTCTGTACAATAAGCAACAAAGCCTCTTTCTTCAAAAACAGTTCAACTTCAATCCCTATCCAGACTATGTGAGCAGATGCTGCTTCTCACAGATAACCGGGATCCCAGAGCCCAGAATACAGGTCAGAGGTCATTCTTAATCGTTATAGAAATCGTTGGAGAGCAATGATGTGTGTGTCAAGAATAAAAGCAAAATTAACAAAATAGAAACTAGATGGAAAAAAATATGGATCAAATATACAATTTGGAAACCTGGAAGTGACACTAAACTCAGGAGTTAAATCTTAAAAATCAATTCAAGATCCTTAACTATTAACAAAAATGTATCTTATTTGTGTATCACTCGGCTGTAGATCCTCCAATCATCCCTGAATTGGCGCTGGCACTGTCCTTCCTTCTGGAGGGGGGTTACTTGTGTTCCCCATGGTCCCTGTGTGTGTTGTAAAGTAGTCACCGCTCCAAGCTCGCTCCTGGGACGGACTACAATCTCAATACAAATGAGTAAACTAAACGTGAGATTGTAGTCCATCACAGGAGCGAGCTTGGAGCGGTGACTACTTTACAACACACACAGGGACCATGGGGAACAAAAGTAGCCACCCTCCAGAAGGAAGGACAGTGTCAGCATCAACTCATAGATGATTGGAGGATCTACAGCCGAGTGATACACAAATAAGATACATTATTGTTAATAGGATACTTGAATCCATTTTTATGATTTAACTCCTGAGATAGATTCACTTTAAGAAAATACAAACCAGATGGAAAAAATATGGACCAAACATACCCTTTGGAAACGTTACTTTATACATTATTGACCATACAGCCATCTCTGAATTAAAGATCTTAATTATGTGAATTTCCAGTTAGTGAAGAACAAATTATAATGAAAACGAGGACTTCTTTTAATATACTTTCAGGGTTATTCACAGAAGGGTGAAGAGTTTGGAAAAGCGAACAATCTAGGACAACATAGCCGATTTGGAAAAATTCTCCAATTCAGCTCACTTTCCAGTTCAGCTATGTTGTCCTAAATTGTTCACTTCTCCTCTCTTCTCCAAACTCTTAGCCCTGCTAAGATGAATTGCAATAATACTATTAGATATATATTTTAAAGAAAAATATCTACAGAAGTGTAAGCATGGATAATATCTAAAGATTGTTTATTTTACTATATTGATGTATATGTGGCCTAAAGGCAGTACAGCGACTAATATAAAGTTCTTCTATTTGCAGGTCTGGTTTCAGAATCGAAGAGCAAGATATCTTACGAAACATCCCAATTCCCAGGAAACTGAAAATGCCTTAACAGTGGGAAGACAGCCAACCCTTGTGTGTGCAAGATCTACTTATCCAAAAGTATTCAAAAACAGATAACAACTTCCACATAGAACCTTTTACACCCAGGATGAGATATATGAAGATCAAAGTTTCAAGATTATTTATTTCAGCACTTTTTCATCTGCATTTCAAACTACTTACCGTGATGCCCAAAACTACCCCCCTGCCCGCCGCCCTTTTCTATTTAAGTCAAAGTGAAGACTCAGCGTTCACTTTGGGTTTGGTTTTTTTTCTAATGGAAATGTTAAAATAACAATTATAAAATTTAAATAAAAATATTTTTCTTGTTTTAAATTAAAATGTGTGAATATTTTTGTATCTTTGCTTCCCTATTTTTTTACATTTATTTTATTTGTTTTCTAATTGCAATAGTAGCAAAGATCATCAGGTTGTTGTTCATCTGAAGCTTCTTTGTAATGACAATTGGTCAAAAAAATAAATAAACCAAGGCAATACAATAACTAAAATTTGTTTTCCATATAAAAAATATAAAAGGAAATAATAACTTTGTTTTTAAAATAAATGTATTTAAAGTGGAATGGAATTTAAAGAACATATATAATTTAATATTTTAAGGTTTAAACCTAACAAAACAAATACCGTATATACTCGAGTATAAGCCGTCCCAAATATAAGCCGAGGTACCTAATTTTACAAAAAAAAAATGGGAAAAAGTATTGACCTGAATATAAGCCGAGGGGGGCACTTTTCACCCAAAAAAATGGGCTGAAAATCTCGGCTTATACTCGAGTATATACGGTAGTTCTGAAATACATTATACCACTGTAAAAAAGTTTTTTTTGTTTCAAACTAGGGATGTCCCGATACTGATACCAGTATCGGTATCGGGGCTGATACAGGACATTTTTATGAGTAATTTTACTCATGAAAATGCCCTGATACATAGCACCGATGTTGTACTAGTACAAGTGATCCACCCAGTGTTCTGTCGAAAGCTTCGACCCATCGAGATATCCGAGTGGTGACGTCACATTCGGTGACCCGCCAGTAGCAGATCTAGAACAGATGGTGCTAGTGTACGTGTGCCAGAGGTTCCATTGTTAGAATCCTCATTGGGTTATCGAGCTTCCATCACTGCGCCTGCATATCATCGCAATCCCCATCAAGTTGTCCGAACCCTGTCAGTGTGCCTAAAACGCGCCCACCCAATGGCAAAACATGTAATCTCTTAGCATGTTGAGCTGCCGGATGGGCGTGCAGGTGCACCAACGCTATTTGGAGGACTTGATTCTGCTGTTTGGTGACCCTGCAGGCGCACTGACAGGGGTTGGAGAACTTGATTGCGAAGGGGCGCAGTGACGGGAGTTCGATAACCCGATGGGGATTCTGACAGTGGCACGGCTGGTGCACATGCACAAGCGCCACCTGGTCGACATTTCCTACTGGAAAGTCACCGGACATCACCAGTGAGAGACCCCGACGGGTCGGAGATTTCGACCGAACACCGGATCACTTGTACAGTAGCCTGCTCGCCAGCCCCAACCCCCCTGGTACCTACCCACCATGGTCCGCCCCTCCCCTTCCCTCAAAGGTCCATCCCCTCATGGTCACCTTCACCGCTGTGGTTTTCGGGCTCTTCTGGAGGGCCCGGGACCACAGCAATAATTTCAGGATGGAGAGCGGAGACCGGAGATCGTCCATTCTCTGCTCTGCTCTCTGATCAGTGACACAGGACTGAAATAATACAATTAAAATGTAAAAAGTAATAAAAAAGTAAAATAGATTAAAAAAAAATACAAAATAAAATAAAAAAAAGTGATAAGGTAAAAAAAGTGATAAAAAAGGTGAAAGAAATGCAAAATAATAAATAAAAATAAAAAATAATAATAAAAAAAATCAAAGTGCTTAAAAAGGTAAAAAAAATAATAAAATAAATACAAATCAAAATTAAAACCAACTCTGCCTTCTGCGTGCAAATAAACGCACGCGTAGGGCATTGTGTGTGTGTGTTTGCGCCGAGTGCTGCCCTCATTCCACTGTGTGTCATATTGTTGTAGTGGGGCAGCAACACTCTCTAACACGCACAATGCACATTAAAGGGTAAGTTCACTTTCCCAAGTCATTTGGGGAATTGGAATTACCCGCCTAAAGCTGGCCAACTCCCCTATACTCACCTTTTGGTGAATGGTCCTTCCCCTCCACCAATACCTGTACCTCGGTGAGTTCCTGACGGAAAGTACCTATGCTGCGTCTTGAAAAAATTGTATCGGACATCCTTATTTCAAACCCATTATGTTATTTTGGTCACAAATTTAAAAAAATAGAGACACATTTAAAGAAGAACAGTTCATTTAAAATGTATAGATCTATGTTATGCGTAGAGGAGTAATAAAAGGTATCAAATACAAAAAAGTCAAACCGTATTAAAAAAATTGTTTTATTTAAAAAAGAATAAAATTATTAGAACATTTCGAAACAAATATAATGATTTAATATCAGCAATTACTTTGTATTATTTTATATTAGTAATGACGTTTATTTTAGCATGTGGAGATAAGGAAATAAACATTATTTCACAGTTTACAAAAACAATATTATCCTGTAGAAGGCGTGATAAGGTGTGCCACGGATCTCAGCTCCCAGTAGCCGCTTCTCTACACCAGAACCTCAAAGAGACAACGGGGTTTTATTTGTACCCCAATACACATCCTGGTCCCTTCAGAAACGGGTCAGAAGCACGCATAATACAAGCAAAGTAAACAGAAGTCGCCTTAAAAATGAACTTTAGGCAGATACAGAAAATACTGTTTATCAAAGTGAAGTATTCACATAAAACATTCACAAAAAAATATTGTTAAAAATACAGTTTCTACAAGTACCTGAATATGTGGTTAGCTTCCTGTAATGCTGTGGAAGAGGGTCTATAGAGAGAGAGTCTACACCCAATTGGACTTTGCTAAAGCACATGTGCTTTCAAATGAAAATACTGACAGGGACAGAGAGTAGAGCGAGCAGAAGGATGACATCATCACTTTGCTGCTGCTTATTCAATGTTCAACCAGCAAGCTAGAGTGTGTTAAAATGGCTGCCAGGTTCACTTCCAAAGAAATACAATCTTGGTAGACAGGGTTGTCCCTGAGGTATTCGCCACCTGAGGTGATGTTGGTTCCTGGAAGGGGGGGAGGCGGGGGTGGGGCGTCTCTGGCTGGGAAGGGTCACTAGGTCATTTGTCGTTTAGGAGGAGGCGGACATTCGGCAAGTCGGAGTGTCCCGCTCAGCTCCTGGCAATCTGTGAGCTGAGCTGGAAGCCAGACAGAGCGTCACAGGTTGCAAAGTTAGCAATCTGGTACACTGTGGCCGCCCTCCACCACCACCGGGCTGCCCCCCAATCAGATGCCACCTGAGGTAACCGCCTCATTATAAGGATGGTCCTGTTGAGTCGTGGTCCTCCTAGATGCTTTCTAACTCATCATTGGGTCAAATACTGATTGGGTACCATGAGGTACCATGAGGTTACCTGTTGCATTAATATCAATACAGACACAAATATAACCACTAAGCACCAAGCGATCTGATGATCCAATATAGTGGAATGTGCGACGGTGTGCTGGCACAGTCATTTCCTTTATATGAAAAACAATTTCACAATTCCATTTTACAAATAACTCTCAACCTAGACATACACGTAGAAGATGTCCTATCAGACTTTGTAAATCACCCATAATGAGACTACAAGACTCCCCCAATCATGAGCTATATCTTTTCCTAAATTACAACCTTACCATAATGGGAAGGACAAACACTAAAGCAGCAGAATCTCTAGTGTGAGCCCAGGTTCAGACCCAGCCTGGTTCAAACCCGAACTCCTACAAACAAGGAAGTGTCATGGGCACTTCCACCCAATCAGCCGCAGGCATTTACAGCCCTGAAGCTGCATGTAAAAAAACAGGGCTGGAAGCTTGTGCTCACATAATTTACCTCATATAGTCATATTTGTCAGGGTCGTCCCTATAAAGTACTGTGGAACCAGCACAGGATAATCTTCCAAAGAAATTCAAACTTTATTCCACATGCATCTGTACAAAGCACAACCGCTGGCGCGTTTCTGCCTTACTCGGCCATAGTCAGCTATGACTTAGGCTGAATAAGGCAGAAACGCATCAGCGGTTGTGCTTTGTATAGATCGTATATATCGTGTGCTGGTTCCACAGTCTTTGAGCCTATTACTCCGGAAGAGAGTTATCCGTGCACCCAATGTGGATTGCGGGGACGCATGATAGGGGCGAGCTGTGCACTTCATGTTCTCGTCCCTATGTAGAGGCAGCATGAGGCTGTTGCCTCAGGCAGCATCTCTCTGGGTCATGTGGGGGGCAGCAGGCAGAGCGGCATGGCCGCTCCACGTTTAATGTTTGCAGTACCTGCTGCCCTCTTTCCGGCCAGAGCATCACAGGTTGCTAAGAGGTGTTTGGGGAGAGGTGTAAGGGCCATGCACATCTCTCTGCCCAGCTTTTAGCAACCTGTGATGCTCTGGACAGCATCCTAAACCCTTAGGTGGCAAAAATGCTATGGACACCACTGATATTTGGAAAATATAGACGAGTAGCCATTTAAGATCAATTGCATCACTGCATCCCACACCTTTAGCGCCTGACTGTAAGGAAAGGAATGAGCTTCCTTTAGTGTTTAGGAAGAGCTTCTTCCAGGTTTGGAGGAACTCAAAATTGGACCGGGTTTGAACATGAGCTCATCTCAACTCGGGATTCAAGGTGCAGCCTGACACTAGTGGTTGTTAAACTTTGCCAGTCAATAGTAGATGTGTGAACTTTGGCCTACAGTAACACTGCTCATGTTAGTGATAACTCATAAATCATTCAACAAGGGAATATGAAAGTGCTTGAGGACCGCTGGTCATTGTTGGAGAATATTGAACTTTAGTCAGGCTTCAGGCCTGGTGGTTATGGTCTTGTTCACCCTTAGTTCCTCCAATCTTGTAGCGAGTTTGTAAACACAAATGTTTGGACTGTGTATGAAATGTATCATTTGTTATCTGGGAACAAGCAAGAGAGACTTTGGAAGCCTCTCGGTTGTCTTGCTCCAAGTGAGATTGTTATGGCTAAGCAGTAAGACTGTCTTCTGGAACTTCCCAGGAGTTTGGAAGTCCAAAGGGTTTCCTTTTGCTGTTAAAGTGGCCCCTATATACGTTCTAGACCTGGATTATATTTTCACAGCATCTCAAACTCCTCTCTGTTCAAGATCCGAAACATAAGTCTTCGGTATAGTAAAGGGTCAATATTACGGTGGTCCTGAGTAGCTTCAAATATTTTGACAAGCACAGGGGCCAATGGCTCAAATCCTGTTGTATCTGCAAGCCATTGGTTGTACTCCCACTGGTTTGCTGCAAGGCGGTGAAGATATTTCAAGGGTATTCCAGAATTCCGGGTTTTTACGACCTCTTCGCGGGATTCTAAGAGCATTTCTTCTGGAGGAGGCAGCTGGCATTTACCCTCCAGGACAGACAGAAAAAACTGAACCTGGCAATGAAATAATGGGAAAGGGATCACAATTTTGCAAGCTCCGATGAAGCCCAGAGTAGGGTAGCGGGCATGAAAGAGGTGCTTGTAGAGCGGAGGGAGGTGACCTTGTTCCACATCCGTTCCCACAATGGCTTCATCCTCCAACAAGTTCACTCTAGGAAGGTCTGATTCCACATTTAGTGTTTCATTCAGCTGAGGGTTTTCTTTTTTCAGTTCATCCACATTTGTTGGCATCAAGTTCTCTCTCTGGTCCATCTTTTGGTTGACCATCACTCCACTGTCAGTCAACAAAAATGGGTAGTGATATTTATACCCGGTACAAAAAAGCATAGCGTCTGCCATGATTTCTGTCCCGTCTTCACAAATCAGAGTAGTGGAAGTAGCCCGGACCACTGGAGGCACGAATGAGAGGTTCTCTGGTGACTTCCACTGTGAAGGAGGACCTCGGTGACTCAGAATGACTTGCTTAGCATGTGGGGATAAATCCAGGGCAATATCAACTCCAGAAGGTCCTGCACCCAGGAGGACAACTGACCGGGAAGAGAAGGCCTCTGGGTAGCGGAAATAATGGCTGTGGAGCACTTGACCTGGAAAAGGTATGGAAACGACTTAGTGAATGGCCTCGTAAAGTAACACCTCACTTTCATACACAATTGATGGAGCACACATAATTGCTATACAAGGAAGTCCGTTATTTCATTTTATTATAATCATATTTTCATTTTAATGTTTTAACAGATCGGATAAGAAAATAAAAAATCAGATGGGAATTTTTTATTTTTGGGAATTATTGCCAAAGAAGACGCAGACAGAAACACATTTCTAGTGAGGGTAAGAATTAGAACTTCCAGTGAATGTTTTTCGTTGCTCTCTGTGCCCTCCTGCCCTGGTGACACCTATGCCTCCCACCCTGTTTCTTGTATGGATGGGGGGGTCATGGGGACAGGAAGTAAGAGAAGATCTCCCCAATGAGGATACACACAGCAATAAAAACATTTTCAAAATGCTAAATCTTAACCATCCCATCAAATTCTTCAAAAATATAAGTTTTGGCTATAGTTGTGTTTTAATGAAAAAGGACACGTCTCTGTATCCACAGGGCAAGGGTCAGCCCCTGACGTCTTTTGGATACTTCAACAGTGAGATCTCCCTTTGTGTGTTCCAGCTCCTCCAGTTACACCCTCCATAGTATAAGTAAAAATACAGCAATTGTAATGGGCCCAGTGGCTGTGCAGACCAGGGATCTCAGCACAGGGATGGTGTGACCCCCCCATAATGGGCACAGCAAGGTTATAGACCCGGGAACTCAGTTCATGGTTGGTGGGAACCCCTCATAATGGACACAGCAGGTATATAGACCCAGAAAGTCAGCACGGGGCTGGTGGGAACCCCTCATAATGGGCACAGCAGCTATACAGACCTGGGACTCAGAGAAGGGATGGTGGGAACCCCTTATAATGGGCACAGCAGGTATACAGACCTTCGACTCAGAGAAGGGATGGTGGGAACCCCTCATAATAGACACAGCAGGTATATAGACCCAGAAACTCAGCACAGGGCTGGTGGGGACCCCTCATAACGGGCACAGCAGGTATACAGACCTGGGACTAAGAGAAGTGATGGTGGGAACCCCTTATAATGGACACAGCAGGTATATAGACCTGGAAACTCAGTGCATGGATGTTGGGAACTCCTCATAATAGGTACAGCAGGTTACAGACCCAGGAACTCAACAAAGGGATGGTGGGAGTCCCTCACCATGAGCACAGCAGGTGTATAGACCCAGGAACTCAGTGCAAGGAATGTTGGGAACCCCTCCTAAAGGGCACAGCAGGTGTACAGCTCTGGGAGCTCAGTGCAGAGATGGTGGGACCCCTCATAAGGGGCACAGCAGGTCTGCAGACCCAGAAATAATGGAGTTATGGTTACTGTGGGGTTCTGCTATCAACTTTATCAGAGCAACCATCACTGGAACTTGCTTTTCTCACCTTGAAACTCCTCCAATCCTTCAATGTGCGGCATGTATGGATGGGAGTAGTGTCTATGGAAAAAAAGAAACGTAGGTATCAGGTTTGTAGAGTGATACCTTTTTTGTCAATTTTGGATAGAGTAGGGAATGGGTAAAGCTCCTGTCACATTATTTTTTGTTTTGCAGGAAGTGAGAAGAGATCTATATAAAAAAGTGAAGGGAAGTCCACTCTTAGACAGTTGTCACTAGACCAGGTGTCCCCATTGGAGAATTTCCCCTCATTTCCTGTTCCTTTTAGAACAAAAATGAGGAGAAGGGAGGAATGCAGACATGGGTTGGGGCATTAAGAGGACATCTGTTTCTTACCCGACACACACCATGATGGCATCAAACCTCTCTGTCACAGGATCACCGTTGCCCTGAGTTTGGGAAGTCACATCCCAGGAAACCTCTGCGTTCTTCCTTTCCCCCAGTACAGGAGTGATGGACACCACCCAGGTATTAAACTGCAAAACACAAAAGGACAGAGACTTAAAGCATATCTAAGACTAACATTATAATGCCGTAGATGTAATGACTGCATTCGTTTTTTTTCTGGCTTTTTTTTTCTGGCTTTTTTTTAGTACTGGTGATCATGCCAGGAAAACACTTCCTGTTCCAGGGTGACAACATTCATTAACTCAACTTTAGCTATAGAGGAGCAGTGTGCTGCTTTCCTTTCTGCATTTCATGCAGCCTCTTTCAGCCACTTCCTCCAAGTGATAACTGTGCACCATGCCTGGGCAATGTGTGTTAGCATGGCAGCTTTTAGTGCTGGTTAGGGATACATAGGACACCGTGACTACGCAGGAGCACAAGTGTTGTCACCCCATAACAGTAAGTGCCTGAACAAGGATCGCGATGGCAGGATCGCCAGGTAATATATTATCATTCAAAAAGATCTTATATGACTTTTAAAACGACATTAATGTGTTAAAGCTTAAAGGAGAATTATGAGGTGAGTGCTTTTCACTCACCTCATAGTTCTAGCCGACCTGTGACAATGAGACAGTCACAGGTCGGCTCAGTAGATGGGGAGGTGAGCGAACACATACCGGCGTTCGCTCACCTCTCAGAGAGCCTTGACAGGGGAGAGGCTGGATTCCCCCCTCCGATCTGCCAGCGCTGACTGGCGGAACGGACGGGGGAGGGGGCGGTTACAGCTGGCTCTGCCTCTAGATAGGCAGAGCCAGCTGTCACTCACACAGCTGGGCGGATCCAGACATAATTGTCGGAATCCACTTCAGCTGCGGTGTCTCAGTATATAGAGAGCTGTAGCTCGCGGTATACTGAGCTTAGGGTGACGGGAGGACGCTAGTTTGTGTCCTCCCGTTACCCTAAGGAGAACTATGGGGAAAAGCCTTAACCACATAGTTCTCCTTTAAATGTAATTTGGGTGATTGTGTTCAGATCTACTTTAAAGTGTAAGTTCACCTTTCCACAAAATGTGGAAAAAAAATGTACTTACTCACAGCAGCACACCTCCACACAGAGACACAGAATAAGGCGTGGTCAGTCAGTAATGGTGAAAAGGTCAGCTGCAGGGAGAGCACCTCCTGTTCTGGAGACCAATGTAATATATTGGAACTCCCATATCTTTGTGTCCCCGTAACAATGGTCACCAGGACAAACGGAGAGGATAACAATTCCCCCCACACACAGCAATAAAAACTGAGAGGGCTTCTAACCCTTACCCACTCCACCAAAAAGAAAATCCAGAGCTCCAGATTTATAAGGGGATGAAAATGTTAAAAGTCTAATGGGTTCATTTATAAATAGGTAGAGGAAACCCATACACTGGTGCTATCTAAGGGGCCTTAGTGTCATGTGATGGGCATCCACCCGGCGTATAACTGAGCCCCTTGTGTTCAATGCCCGTCCAATATATGCAAGTTCTTTCTTTACAGGGCTGGGAAATATTAGTCACGTGTCACCCCTTTCTCACCTTGATGTGGGGTCGGATGGAGAACCTGTCTGCATAATCCTCCAGGTATTTCAAGACTTCGGAGTGGTGGATGAAGGAGGGCAGGGATGGGTCAAAAGCAAAATCAGGGAACTCCATGACCTCTTTAGGGAGATTGGTTCTGTAAGTGAAAACAGATTGAGAATACAGATTAAGGATCCGTCCGTGGAAATCACATGTTTCAGTGGTGGGTTATATGATAGATTTCAGGGACTCTCTAATGTAGCTCTAGGTATAAAAATATGTAGGTTGTCTACATACATAGCAATGCTGAATGTAATGTATTACTGTATTATGGCCACTGGATGGAGCCGAGGAGCATAGGAAATAATATTTACTAGCTCCATCTAGTGGCCATGTTGCAGTATTACATTACAAGGGAAATCAATACTCCTCAGCTCCATCTAGTGGTCATATTGCTGTATTACATTACAAGTGAAATCAATACTCAGTTCCATCTAGTGGTCATATTGCAGTATTACATTACAAGGGAAATCAATACTCAGCTCCATCTAGTGGCCATATTGCAGTATTACATTATAAAGGAAATAAATACTTCTCAGCTCCATCTAGTGGCCATATTGCAGTATTACATCACAAGGGAAATAAATACACCTCGGCTCCATATTGCAGTATTACATTATAAAGGAAATAAATACTTCTCAGCTCCATCTAGAGGCCATATTGCAGTATTACATCACAAGGGAAATACAGTAAATAAACCTCAGCTCCATCTAGTGGCCATATTGCAGTATTACGTTATAAAGGAAATAAATACTTCTCAACTCCATCTAATGGCCATATTGCAGTATTACACAACAAGGGAAATAAATACTCCTCCGCTCCATCTAGTGGTCATATTGCAGTAGCACATTACCTTCAACCTAAAAAGAAAATAATATAATACTGGCATATGGTCACTAGATGGAGCTGTGGATCATTTATTTCCCTTGTAATGTAATACTGCAATATGGTCACTAGATGGAGCTGAAACGTCACAAACAAGATACATTTGAATTTCACTCTGATAGTTAAAGAAAGATCATGCACGACAATCACACAATGGTTCCTAGTTAACACAAAAAAAATTGCAGGGCCAATTGCATTAACAAATTCTTTATAAATAGACCCATTAGTGTTGAAAGTTAAAGTGGAACTGTCAGTAGATTTACAAGTTTGCAGTTGGGGGTTGAAGGTTGAGGAGGCTGTAATAGGGTGCAGAGTGCTGCCAATCACTGAGGTCCCATTAGTGCTCCCCCTGGTGGTGATCCTGCCCAATAACCACTGACTGAACATCACCAATGTACATTATAAGCCCACATTCAGCAGTCAGATTTCCTCCTCACACCTTTCTAATCTCTGTCTTGCATCCGTCCTTCTATTACACTTTCCAAGGGTAGTTTTTAAGTTTCCCCGGAGTTCATTCAAGTGACTTCACCTGGGCTGAGAGGATGTTATCAGTCTGCTGCAGGCAGAATGAAGCATTTCCTCAGTCTTCTCTCTTTTGTATTTGTGACTTTATAGCAAGTCACAAGGCGAGAGGCTGCAGCAGGGGCTGATCTGTGTCAGACATATGTGAAACACAGCCAGGAACTGCAGAGGCACCAGGATTTACAGGACTGTGTCATCTCTGAGCCAGCATCTCAGTCCAGGAAGTAGATGATGACCTTGAATGATGCCTGAATAGAGATGGAGCAGATGAAGGCATTGTCAGGGGGAGTATGGTGATCTGTGTGAGAGGTTATACATGCCTGATGTGTTACACCAACATATTGTTTAGCATGCATGAGCTTACTGTAAAAAAATGACAGGTCCACTTTATGCTTTATTGCCAAACTCAGTGACCAGGGTGAAAAGTTCATAGCCATGCCTGGGACTATATCATTATAAATGACACAGCTGAGCAGGAGGAATCTAACTTACGGTACATACATCCTCTATGGCAGCGGTAGGCAACCTCGGCGCTCAAGCTGTGCTGAAACTACAAATCCCATCACCCCTTTGCCCCTGGGAGTCATGTCTGTGGCTGTCAGAGTCTTGCAATGCCTCATGGGACTTGTAGTTCCACAACAGACGGAGGGCCTGAGGTTGCTCCATGGGAACTTACTGCAAGTCTCTGTACATGCTGGAGTGGGTGGGCGTGCCGGCGTCCGCCTCTTCCGTGTACAGCCAGGTTCCCCCCACTTGTCCCATCTTCTCAAACACGACGGGGGGTTGAAAGGCCGAAGGGCGGGAGAGGATGTGACGGGCGCTGCAGAGCCCCGCCCCCCCAGCACCGATCACCGCCACCCGCAACCTGCCAGCCGCCATGTTGGACGGTTTGCTGTTGGGAAAAACAGAAACAGAAATGAATATACAAAAGGCAAATAAGAAATCACGTCAGGGAACCTGACAAAACAGCAGAAAGGCATCATGGCACACTCACAAACCAGCATTGCCTGGTCTGTCCTCTTTCTCCTCCCCCCCCCGCCGGGCCCCACCTCCTCCTCCGCTGCCGCCGCCGGGCCCCAACCTCCTCCACCGCAGCTGCTGCCTGTCACTGACTCAGTAGCGGCTGTGAGGAGGAACGCGGCGCTGCACACATCACTGACAGGTTGACAGCGATCTGAACAGCGGCGTGTTCCTCCTCACAGCCGCTACTGAGTCAGTGACAGCCAGCAGCCTGCAATGCCATAGCGACCCAGGCGGCCCACACGGCATCAGGGGGACCCTTTTGTCCCGTTCCCCATAGCCGCCGTCTGGGTTGCTATGGCGATAGTTCCGCCACTGTATACTAACGCAAGCACGTGTTGGGTGCCCCCTTATACATGAACGTTGATTGCGTCACACATGTTAGGTATCGCTACGTGCACCAGAGCAAGATCAATAATTCTAGGGCCAATATTCAAGGGTAACTCTAAACTGATGACCTGTACGGGCTTTTGCCTATGGACAATTTGGTGTACCGTATTTTTTTTCTGCACCGTTTCACGGGCGCACACAATTTTTAAGCTTGGCATTTTGGATATCTATTTACTCGGCACAACCTCATCTTTTACATCTTATAAAGAAAATGGGTTTTATATTTGTTTTTGTGCACAAAAAATAACATAAGTACCGTATTTTGCGGTCCATAAGACGCACCGGACCATAGGACGCAGGGAGGTCCGGCGCGCCTTATGGAGCACTCAACAGACCGTGGCTTCTGTCACAGCTTCTATGACAGAAGCTGTGACAGAAGCTGCAGTTAGTGACCGCTGAGACAGGTGGCGCTGTGATTACACGCCACGGTCTCAGTGATCACACAGAGCACCTCCGTTCTTCGTCTGCTCTATGGTGATCTCGATCGTCGCCGCTGCTCGGTTTTAATACGAGTGATCTCATTAGATCACTCGTATTAAACGGGCAGGGGCTCCTCCTCCTCGCCCGGCGCCCGAAACTGCATGTCTCGGGCGTCGGGATTCGCTCCATAAGACGCGGGCACATTTCCCCCCTCCTTTTGGGGGGAAAAAAGTGCGTCTTATGGAGCGGAAAAATATGGTATCTTTTTTACTGAAATTTTGGGTTTGATAAAGAGTTGCGCTGATATCGTGCGACATAAAAATTTACAACTGCCGCCATTTGGTTCTACAGAGTCCGTGCTTTCAGGAAATATATAACTCTGGGGGCGGTTTGAGTAATTTTCAGGCCTGAAATGTGGACCGTAATGTATGCAAAAAAATAAATAAATGCAAAAATAGCAGCAAAAGGGTTAAAGGAAGTCTCCCTGATCTCGCCATGAATAAAAAATGTTTCCACTTTAAGTAGCGGCACTCAAGCTGCTAATATGTAGCAATGCTCGGAGCACACCACGGGATGTGTTACTACGGGAAGGCAGTTTCATTCAAATGTAACATTTTCAAGTTGGACTATTTTCTGATTGGCTCTTGTGGAGATTCGTCCCCCACCCCCGGATTGGAGCAGATATATTACCCCGCAGGTGTCCATCTGAAAGCTATCAGTTTTCCCATCATAGGAGCTGCTTGTACTTACCATTAAAACGTAGAACCTCCTACGGGACGATCCCAGATACAGACTGACTCCCGGATACTTTGCTGCTCTCTAAATCCGCCGTCTCCTTTACGCTGGGCGGCTGTAAAGAGTGAACTTTGTGCCTCCGAGGTGATTGATTGGTAACATTTTATCTGTTATTGACAGAATTTAGCACTGAAAGAGCAGCCATGCACAGCCAAGGGTCACCCACACTGCCGGGGCCAAAGGATGCCAAAGTGCGCACCCCACCCACCCCTCGCCACTTCTTTAAATCAGCGCTACCAAAAACCGGACGCAAATATACAAAATGGTTAAAAAAGGGAATAAAGTAATATTAGACTCTTAAAGAAGGGATTTTCCTCCCTTTTGAGAGATTTTCTTTTACTTCCTGTTGTATCTCTGAGACAGGAAGTGAAGGGAAAGCTCCCAACAAGACACAGAGAGCAAAAAGAGTCCTGGCAGGGGATCCAACCCAACCCGAGTTTATTCAGACGTTGTGGCTTTAGATAGAGTTTAATTAAAAGTGTTGGAAAGGGTAGAAACTGTTACCTCATTATAATACACCAACAATGAAACAATTCACTGTTACATTATGTTTACTCAATCAGTGGCGGCGCGCTTTACACCACGGCATCCCACGCTTTGCATTGCACTTGGTGATGTAAGGCTTGGATGCAGCTGCTCGGCCATGGAAACCCATTCCATGAAGCTCTCTACGCACTGTTGTTGTGCCAATCTGAAGGCCACACGAAGTTTGGAGGTCTGTAGCTATTGACTCTGCAGACAGTTGGCGACTTCTGCGCACTTCAGCATGCGCTGACCCCGCTCTGTCATTTTATGTGGCCTACCACTTCGTGGCTGAGTTGCTGTTGTTCCCAGTTGCTTCCACTTTGTTATAATACCACCAACAGGTGACCGCGCAATATTTAGTAGCAAGGAAATTTCACGGAACACCTGAAACCAATGATTTGGAGGGGCGTCCCAATACTTTTGGCAATATAGTGTATGTTTAAGTTAATTTTAGCGCACAAAGACACAATATAATACCCAAGTTTTTATAAAATATAAAAGAAGAGGTTGTGCGGAGTAAATAAATACCCAACATGCCGCGCTTAAAAATTGTCTGTGCCTGTGAAACAGCGAAAAAAATACAGTAAACCAAATTGTCCATAAGCGATGCTTTAAAAGCCCGTACAGGTCAAGAGACACGTAAGCTGACCAAAAAATGTATTTTGTTTTGTTTTGGATGTTTCGTTATTTCGTTTTTCGGGATTCGGGTCTGAAAGTCAATTCATTTCGACATTCGGATTTGGATGAATCAGAATTTTTTGTTAATTTCGGATGAGTTAAATGATTAGGAACGGAAATTAGTTGCAGAGAAGTGACATTAAATGTTTACTTTGTGCGGTCCCCCGACAATTCATAGCGGACCCTTTAGGCTCACAAACCAGGACATTCAAAGCAAGATGTAGAATGGTGGTCTGTGGGCGAGTCAAGAGCCCCCCCTTATCCATGAAGGATCAGGACGTGTCCAGCTTTAGCCCAGTGGAGTTCATGCAGCTGTCCCTGGGGGGACAGCAGCCAGTGCCTTCCAAGAAGTCATCCAGAGTATGACCGATTATTTAAAATTCACCCCCTAATATCTCACTTTAACAAATCGTTTTCAAGACTTTAGCAAAAAATATTTGTCTTGACGAGTCCCTCATGAAGTACAAGGGGCGCCTGCAGGGGTGTCCCGAGGCTGGGTGAAACCCAGACCGGAGACCGGGTGACACCCCACCATGACGCCATTGCGCATGACGTTGCCACGTGTGTGCGCGATTATGCATGTGCGGAGGTCTTATTTATGCTTGCCGGTGGCCATCTTGGTGATGGATGCCGGCAGAGAGAGGAAGGGATGTTCATCTCCTACTCTCTCCTGACACTTTCGGGCACTTTTCATAGGGGGGTGACACCAAAATGACTGTCAGTCATTTTGGTGTCACCCCTCCAATGGTGGCACCCCCCTTGTGACGCCACTGGGCGCCTGAGGTTCAAGCAGTTTATTCCATCTAAGAGATCAGACAATGCCTTAGATGTTGACGCAGCACAATGTATGCCCCATGGGATACCCCAGGAGCTTCTACATTCACAAATAGTTGGCCTTTGTGGGGTAAATTTAACTGTCAAACTGCTAAGGTGCCCCAAAGAAGACAAAGATCCATCACATCCATCTATGAAACTTCACACCTGAAAAGCTGAAATGGCCAGGTGTCTGTGTGGCTGGCACACATTGGGGTTATTGTGTTACTCAGAGGATGTAGCTGAACACAATTTGGGGTTTCGTACAGACGTAGCACACATCAGGTTTACAAGATACATGTTACAAAAATCTCCAACCATGTAAGGGGGAAAGTCTACACTGACCACCCATGTAAGGGGGAAAGTCTACACTGAGCACCCATGTAAGGGGGAACGTCTACACTGAGCACCCATGTAAGGGGGAACGTCTACACTGAGCACCCATGTAAGGGGGAAAGTCTACACTGACCACCCATGTAAGGGGGAAAGTCTACACTGACCACCCATGTAAGGGGGAACGTCTACACTGAGCACCCATGTAATGGGGAACGCCTACACTGACCACCCATGTAAGGGGGAACGTCTACACTGAGCACCCATGTAATGGGGAACGCCTACACTGACCACCCATGTAAGGGGGAACGTCTACACTGAGCACCCATGTAAGGGGGGACCTCTACACTGACCACCCATGTAAGGGGGAACGTCTACACTGACCACCCATGTAAGGGGGAACGTCTACACTGAGCACCCATGTAAGGGGGAACGTCTACACTGACCACCAAAATACTTTTTAGAGGGGGTGACACCAAAATGACTGTCAGTCATTTTGGTGTCACCCCTCCAATGGTGTCACTCGGGTGCAGGCCACACCCCGCGTGACGCCACTGTGTACAGCAATGGAGAATGGGTACCAGCAATAGAGGACTACGGATCCCACCAATCAATGATTATACAGCAATTATACAGGGCTCTGCAGGTGGGTTCCAGGCTGAATGGGTGGGTGCCGTTTTTTGGGGCTGTAGAGGAAGGTGTGGGGCTGTCCTGTGCTGTGTAGGCGCCAGGAGGTAGGTGGGGGCAATGTATGGCCGGACCGGCACAGTCAAAGACAGCTGCCTGAGGTCCCCAGCAAGTGCGGGACCTCAAGCAGCCTAACTTGTTTAGAAATTTAAAGGGCCGGTATCGGCTTTTAGAATCGGGGCATTTGCACGAAATAAAAAAAAAAAAAAAGCAACATATCGGCCCCCGATACCGAAGCTAGTATTGGTATCGGGACATCCCTACTATCCACAATGCAATACCATCACATCAGGGAGGCTTCTGATCAGCCCCACGTTCATTCTGCAGCAGGATAATGACACCAATAATGCAGCCAAACTACAAAGATATCGGCCCCCGATACCGAAGCTAGTATTGGTATCGGGACATCCCTACTATCCACAATGCAATACCATCACATCAGGGAGGCTTCTGATCAGCCCCACGTTCATTCTGCAGCAGGATAATGACACCAATAATGCAGCCAAACTACAAAGAGCGGCGCGCTGTACGAGATTTACATCAATTAACTAAACACTCTGACCAGCAAAGGAACATGGGATACAATAACACACCAGGGGTAGCCAACCTCGGCACTCCAGCTGTTGTGGAACTACAAGTCCCATGAGGCATTGCAAGACTGTGACAGCAACAGATATGGCTCCCAGAGGCAGAGACATGATGGTATATGTAGTTTCAGCACAGCTGGAGTGCCAAAGTTGACCGGCCCTGACAAGAACTTGTTGCAAGAACTCTCACAACTTATTGAATGGACTTTGTAAACTGTGGTATGAAAATTAAATAGAAAAGTTACCGATTCACCCGGAAGAAAAACTCTGTTCCCATAGTGGGAACAAGTCAGACGCACCTGAAACCCATCCCGGGCGGTGATCTCTGGACTGGAAGGGGAAGGAATCTTCACGGTGCAGTTGAGAAGAGCTGGCATGACTGCTGTACACAGCAGGATCACATGCCGGCTTCCTATTGGCTGCAGGCAGGACAGGAAGTCAGCCCTCCTGCCGCAAGGCACTCTGGGAGGTGTAGTCCAGGGGTCAGCCTGAAGCATGTAAACTACACTGGCCGTTTAAATCTTAAAGGGACCTAAAGCTCACCACACGTTACAATGTGACTGGACAATTTCTTTTCGATCTACCAACAACTATGTAGTGCAAGGGCCGGTCTCATTGGATACAGACTGAATAAGTCGCTCCTCATACAGATTGATTGAATCTTGAAGTTGGTACTCATATTACATAGTTTTGGTAACACTAAGGCCTCATTCACACTATAATCGGCCGCCACGTACAGCTCCGTGCTGCGTGCTCGACCGTATCGGGCAGCTCCCGGGAAGGACAGGTGCTGCGTGTGATTAGTAAGCAGCCCCTGTCCTTCTCTATAGGAGTACGTGGCCATACGCCCCCCCTACGCTCACCAACCCTGCACGTCCGTATGGGTGCGGGTGAGCGTACTCGTACTCTGACAGGATGAATCCTGTCTGCGTCTGAGCCGGGACACCCGCACCCATACAGACCTGCACTTGAGGTGAGCGCAGGGGAGCGTATGGCCACGTACTCCTATAGAGAAGGACAGGGGCTGCGTACTAATCACACGCAGCACCTGTCCTTCCCGGGAGCTGCTCGGTACGTCTGTGCACGCAACATGGAGCTGTACGTGGTGGCCGATTACAGCGTGAATGAGGGCTAAGGCTCATCGTACATGTTACAATCTGACCGTACAATCTTTGTACAATCAACTTTAGATTTACCAAAACGATGTAATATGAGGACCTACCTAAACTATTCAAGTCAATCTATTGAATCAGGCCGGCCCTTGTACTAAATACTCGTGGTAGATCTAAAGGAGATTGTACAATCACATTGTAATGTGTGTCCCTTTAAGTTGATTGTACGGTCAGCCATATCTTCCCTTCTGTGACAGAGGGACTCACAGATCACAATGATGCACATCTGCAGTGACTTCACTGGAATTGTCGTTCATTCATAAATTCCACCAGGTCCATAACAGAAGGTGTGTACCTCCGCACCGACCCGAGGCTGGGGCAACAGTCTGCAGGAGCCAGAGCATTGCACCCACCGTCCACTGATAGCACGTTACCATGTGTTGTGGTGCGCTGCCAACACATGCGGTGGAGCTACATTGCCTTAGACCACGGCTGGGCAACCTCGGCACTCCGGCGGGGTTGAAACTACAATACCCATAAGGCACTGCAAGACAGAGTTCCAGAGTCAGATGCATGATGGGAGTTGCGGTTCCACCACCATAGACATGCCGCTGTTGCCTTCTCTTGGCCTAAGCTGGCCATACACTGTACTATTTTTTTTGTTCAGCCAAAATTATATCACAGATTCCTCTATCAGCACTAAGCAGTGTGGATGGAGGAATCGCCTGCTGTTGTCATTGCATTCTGGCATTGACTGATGTCAGAATACCCAAATGGCATCTGATTGGCTGCGAGCACCGGTCGGCCAAAAGATCTACCCTTGTGCATGTTTTTGTGTGCTGTGATTTCACGGTTCACTTTTTTTGTTCACAGGGGGAAGTTTGTTTAGACGCACGTTCCACGGGCTTAAAAAAAAACGGTCGGCCAAAAGATTTTCCAACCGGCTACTCTGATCTAAAAAAAAAAATGTGTATTCATTTGGCCCCCCACAACAGTCCCAGTTTCCCACGTGGCCCCTTGAGAAAATGAATTGCCCTCCCCTGGCATTGTGTATGGCCAGCTTTAGAGAGTTTGTGTGTCCTTAATAATGAATGCCACTGCAACGCCCCAATGTATGTAACATGAGTTGGGGTAACGCACTCTGGAAAAATGTCTTTCAGCCCTTAGGCCTCATTCACACGAGAAAAGGCTGGCACGTATAGCTCCGTGCACGGCCGTATCGGGCAGTTCCCCGGAAGGACAGGTGCTGCGTGTGATTAGTACGCAGCCCCTGTCCTTCTCTATGGGGCCACGCAGCCGTACACCGCCCTACGCTCACCCGCCCTGCACGTCCTTGCCCATGTGGGTGTCCGTACTGGTATGCTGACAGGATGGATCCTGCCTGCGTCCGAGCCAGGACACCCACATCTGTACGGACCAGCACTTGGGGTGAGCGTAGGGGGGCGTATGGCCGTGTACTCCCATAGAGAAGGAAAGGGGCTGCGTGTGATTAGTCACACGCAGCACCTGTCCATCCCGGGAGCTGCCCGATACGGCCGTGCACGCAGCACGGAGCTGTACGTGCCGGCCTTTTCTCGTGTGAATGAGGCCTAAAAGTTCCTTGAAAGTTTGTTGCAACATTTCCAAAAAAAACGGTAGGGTCCATGTACACACGCCTGCGTTACGGTAACACGTAGCAATGCACATTACATGCATTGACATTCCTTTTGAATGATGCTGTTTATTCTGAATGGCACCCTAATGCACTAAGGCAGCTAAGGGGTCACGTCCGATATATGGCACGTCATTCATTTCAATTGGCTGCCTGGAAGCAACGCATAGCGATGTCTCATAATGACCATTAACACACCACAAAGACGGGCCCTTAGAACAGTTCTCATTTACACTCCCAGTAAATGATTCATTCTCGTTAGCTTAGCAACTGTTAATACATCAGCCGGCAATCTTCTTTTAACTGAACATTAAAGGTGATTGCCCCAGCACTGTCACATGTGGGGAACGGAGAGTTCTCAGCCCTCGGTAAGCTCCCAGTAGTGATGAAGGGCAGCCACTCATCTGGCAACACGTTCTTGTTTCTGAAGTCCGCGGTGCGTGCAACAAAGACAAACTTCACCCCATAAACAAAAAAAGTGAATTGTGAAATCACAACACACACAAAAAGTGCACAAGGATGCTCTGGCCCCCCTCCAAACAGGAAGGGACACGATTCCCTAAACCCTTCCCCGGGGCGCAAGGTTCCTGACAGGGGTAAGGTAGCCCTGGTCCACCTAGACTAGGCCAGAAGGACACTGATCCTTAGGGACCTGCCAAAGCTGGTCCACCAAGTATCAGGTGAAGGGTCTCACGAAGAGAGTGGGGAGAAGTGAAGAAAACCCATAGAGGCCACAGAACCTTCTCCCTAACATCAGGTGGGCCCCGAAGGTACCCACATCCTCAGTTTTCTGTGGGGTCACAAAGTGCTCAGTCGTGCATAAAATTTGAATGAATAAATGTCAGTGCTAAGACATGGCAGGCCTTCCGGCCGAGATAAAATAAAGTTGCTCCAGGCTAGCCAAAAGGCCTACCCAAGAAGCGTGGTGCAGAAAAAGCTTCAGGTGCCATGACCTAGTGCCAGTGAAACACAGTGGGGTCCCAAACCCATAGGGGTCTATTCACAAGCAGGTGAAGAGTTTGGAGAAGGCAGGAGAAGTGAACAATCTAGGCCAAAATAGCCGATTCGGAGAAAATCTTCAATTCAGCTCACTTTCTAGTTCAGCTATTTTGTCCTAGATTGTTCACTTCTCCAGCCTTCTCCAAACTCTTCACCCTTTTGTAAATAGACCCCATAGTGATTTTTTGGCACCCATGGGACACCACTCCAGGCTGCCCCCAGGCCATGGCCAGATACAGTGGATCCACTCTCATCTAGAGGTACTGGGAACCTCCAGAACCCAGACACTAGGGAAGAACTCCCAACCCCACGTGAGTGGACGCTCAATTTCGTTTCCTTCCTACGACCAGGACCCATCATCTCAAGCAGGGTACTCTACAGCATTACACCATATTCCCCTCCTGAACACTGATACAATCTCAATACAAATTAAGAAACTAAACATGAGATTGTAGTCCATCCCGGGAGTGAGCTTGGAGCGGTGACTACTTTACAACACACACGGGGACCATGGGGAACACAAGTAGCCCCCCCTCCAGAAGGAAGGACAGTGTCAGCACCAATTCAGAGATGATTTGAGGATCTACAGCCGAGTGACACACAAATAAGATACATTGTTGTTCATAGTTCAGGTACTTGAATGTATTTTTAAGATTTAACTCCGGAGTTTAGTGTCACTTTAAGGATTCAACGTAAACCTCTCCCGGGAGGAATGTGAAGGCTGCCATTGCCGACCTCTCCCTCTAAAATGCTAGTTGCCTGGTTGTCACGCTTACTCTCTGACTTCAGTACTGACAACAATTATCCAGGTGAGAACGTTTGCTTTTCCTGATCTTGTTTTGTCAGATTTTGCTCACGTTTGAATACTCCAGGGTCAGCAAAGAAGCCGGGCAGGTGGCATGTTTAGAAGAAGGCCTTCAAAATGGCAGCAGTGGCGGAACTACCGCTGGTGCGGGCGCACCAGGGCCTCAGCCTGGGGGGGCCCAGCACAGTCCTGGCCTGTGCATAGACGGTTTCCAGCGGCCGGCAGGCACCGGCGCCGGCAGAAGTGTCGGATCATCTGTTCATCTGACACTCCCGGCGCAGAGATGGGTGGCCCGCCGGCTGCAGGATACTGATCAATATCCATTCCCCACACTCCGACGTGCTGAATGGGAAGGGGGCGGGGGCTAGGCGCACGTCCGCTTCAGGGTACCCAGATATCAAGGGGCCCGCCGGCCCCTGCGAGAAGGGAGCTGCGAGCCAAGGACAGATGAAGACGGCCCTGCAGGGTGCACTGCAGGCACATCGGACAGCTGTGAGGACCCCCAGCAAGCAGACACTGGGTTTTTCTGAGTCCCCCACCAGGAAACAACAGAAGACCAGCCAGAAGAGGTAAGTGTAAATAATTTATTAAAACAATTATTATTTGTAGCCTGATGTGTAAAGTTCAGCTGGTATTTGTAGTGCACTATAGCAGGTGCCATTCTGCATTGCAGCAATGCAGAATGGGACCCTCTATAGAGAGGACTACAAATCTCAGCAGTACTTTATACAGAAATGCTATTGTTATATAAAGTATTGCTGGGATGTGTAGTCCTCTATAGCCTGTGCCATTCTGCATTGCTGTAAATATCGGTCCTGAAATCTCACTTGTATCCGACTTTGCATTGCACTCGCAAAGTCAGATAGAAGTGAGATTTCAGGACCGATCAGTTGTTCCCAGGCAGATCGGTTCTCCTAAACATACCATCTGCAATGCCGATTAGCCTGGGAACAGCAGAGAAAGCTTTGAATTCCACACCTTTTTCCGGTCACACATTCTTACCCCGGAAAAAAATGGGTGAGACTATGTTAGAATGTGTGACCCTGTGACCGGTCACACATTCCGACCGCAGCGGTGTGTGGGCGGAGATAGCCCGCGCTGTCACAGGAGGCTGAGCTCTCCTCCCTGCACCGCTCACTCAGCCTTCTGTGACAGCGTGTCAGAGAGGAGAGCGGGTACTAGCAGTCAGTGATCAGTGATCGCTGAGTGTTTGTACATAATTGAGGACATGGTATGTTTACTATATCCTCAATTATGAATGAATGGGAAGTGATCTACATCCCCTCCTGTTCATTCATGATTGTGGATATATTAATCATACTCTGTCCTCATGTTATCAATGAAAAGGAACACTCATAGAGGATTCCTGATCATTTATAACAGGGGCTGCAGAAAAAGAGATTGAGGACTCTGTGTTCTCTGAGGACTCGGTGTCCTCAATCTGTTTTTCTATTTTAAAAGGGAAATATCAGGGGTCTGTTTAGACCCCCAATATTTCCCCGTTTCGGTTTTGACATTTCCATTTCGGTGCACCTCTAGTAAAATATGGATGCACCCATGGACAAAACTAGGGGGGTTTCTAGGGGAGGCATGTGCCCCAGGCGCTGCATTATGGGTGGGTGCCACCAGCCGGGTAACTGCCGCACAAGCCTGGGTGAGAGGGGCCAGGACTGGATCAAACTGCGCAACCCACCACCCACCCAGCCTTATGCGCAGGGGCAGACCTACCGCCTGTGCAGCCGGTGCGTGAGCCTGGGGGGGCCCAGCACAGTCCCTGGACAGAGATGGTGAGGCTTGCCGGTCGCCAGATAGCATTGGATCAGTATCCGGCCCCCCGTCTTTGTGCCAGGAGTGTCGGATCATCCGTTCATCCGACACTCCCGGCGAAGAGATGGGGGGACCCGCTGGCTGCCAGATACAGATCTCAATATTCGACACTCCTTGCGCTGAAATGGGGGTGCCCGCAGGATACCGAACCGGGCGCAGATATTATGGGGCCCGCCAGGCGCCGTGTACTGAGTGAGGAGGGAGCCGGGGAACAAAGAGGAAGCCTGCAGGCACATCATGGGGCAGCCATGGAGCCTCGACCGGCTGTGAGAACCCAGCAAGCAGAACACAGACACTGGGTTTTTTTTTTTGCAGCCTGAGTCCCCCACCAGGAAACAGCTGAAGACAGAGGACCAGCCAGAAGAGGTAAGGGTAAATAAATCATTAAAATAATTATCATTTGTAGCCTGATGTTGTATAAAGTACTGTTGGTATTTGTAGTGCTCTATAGCAGGTGCCATTCTGCATTGCAGCAATGCAGTATGGGACCCTCTATAGAGGACTATACTTTATAGTACTTTATACAGCAATGCTATTGTTGTATAAAGTATTGATGGGATGTGTAGTCCTCTATAGCCTGTGCCATTCTGCATTGCTGTAAATATGGATGCAACCATGGGGTGCAAAACTAGGGGGGGTGTTTCCAGGCGCTGCATTATGGGTGGGTACCACCAGCAGGGTAACTACCGCACGAGCCTGGGGGAGAGCGGCCAGGACTGGATCAAACTGCGCGCACTACCACCCACCCCAGCCTTATGCGGTAGGTCCGTCATCATTGGAGGAGGCATTTTTCATTTGCTGTGAGGTCCTGCGCTTCCTGGAGACCTCACAGTAGCCTTATAAGGAAACACAGCACAGCGGTGCTTGTATACAGCGCCAACCCGCGCATGAGACTTCTGCCCCTGCTGCAAATTTTTTAGCTTCCCCCTGAGATCCTCCATGTGCCCCTGCTCAAATCTTCTATCTGCCCACCTAAGATTCTCCATGTTCCCCGCTGCGATCTTCTATCTGCCCCCCTGAGATCCTCCATCTGCCCCCCTGAGATCCTCCATCTGTCCAGCTGAGACACTTCTATCGAGACATTAGGCTGGCACCTGGGGACAGAGCCACAGCACAGAGCATGTAGCAAATTCATATACTACTAGTTTGCATTACTGTATAATGTATTGCTGAGATTTGTAGTTCCTCTACAGCTTGAAGTCAGTGGCAGAACTACCAGGGTTGTAGCGGTTGGAGCTGCAACTTGGCTTTTGTGCTCCACCACTGTTCTAAAATCATTAGTCTGTATTGTTTTAGAAAAACTGTCAGGTGTATGAAATGGCTTGACCCTATGAAAAAGCATGACACACTTTTAATTTGAACAATAGCTAATAATAGTATAATATAGAAATAAATATAGATATAAATCACATACAATTTGTATATTGCATGTATTAACAGTTACCTATTCTAAAGTATAATATAAACAATAATGTTGCCCGCCTCATTGCCATAAATAACTGTCCAACCCCCAACAGTTGAAACAATTTCAACTGCTGTATTTACTATAATAGAGCTATGTATTGCAATTGAAAATTGTTACAACTGTTGGGGGTTGTCCATGTTGGACAGCTATTTATGGCAATGAGGTGGGCCACAATACTGTTTCTATTAGTTTTTAGGATAGGTAACTTTTAATATATGCAAAATAAAAATTGTATGTGATTTTATTCCTGTTTGCCAGTTGAACCTTTTCCACATCATTAATTCCCTATATTATACTTTTATTAGAAAAACTGTCACATGACACTAGAAAAAGGTTTTGGTGTTTGGTATCAGCGAGTAGTTTTGGAAAAGTATCAGTACTCATACTCGGACTTGAAAAAATGGTAACGGTGCATTCCTAGCTGTAAAGTATTGCTGGAATTTGTAGTCTATAGCCAATGCTATATAAAGTATTGCTGGGATCGGCTATAGAGGACTACAAATCTCAGCAGTACTTTACACAGCAGCGGCATTGCTATATAAAGTATTGCTGGGATTGTAGTCCTCAATAGCCCATGGCACTATGCATTGCTGTATAATGTATTGCTGGGATTGTAGTCCTCTATAGCCAGTGCCATTCTGCACTGCTGTATAATGTATGCTAGGATTTGTAGTCCAGTAAAGCTGATGGTCTTTAGAGGGGCTTATTATTTGTGTTCAACATGTTAATAGTCTTTATTAGTTAGAAAAATCGCTTACATTTTTTTAGATGCCACCTAAATGTAAAAATGGTGCGCAAAAGCGTAAGGAAATGAGGGAAGAACAAAAAAAGATGGCCAAACAACGCAAAATTAATGTATTTCTTCAGGCACCTGATACCAGACCTCATAAAGTTGCTATCTACTCAACCACAAAGGAGAGCACGGGTGTGCCTAGACAGTGTGAGGGCTAATACACCACCACCAAGTCTCGTTGAGGAAACAGGAATAATAGAGCATCACAACACTGAGAGTGGAGCCAGCAAACTGTCAGAGGCAATAGAATCAAATGAACCAGGAACCAGTGGACAAGCAAGAAGGGAATCAGAGGACAAGGACAGTAATGAACTACATGTTTGTGAGACATTGGCAGGGGAAACTGACTGTAAGCCCTCAGGGGCAGGGCCCTCCTTACCATCTTGTCTTGAATTGTATTGTGATTGTAATGCCTGCCCTATATTGTACAGCGCTGCGCAAAATGTTGGCGCCATATAAATCCTGTATAATAATAATAATAATTTCAAAATGTGGAACAGATGATGCAGCAAAAACTGTTACCAGCATTGTAATAAAATACCCCACAGATAGAGGCCATTTCCCTTTAGGCCTGGTTCACACCTGTACGTTTTGTAGCGCGTTCAACGCTCTACAAAATGCTCAAACATGAAAATCCCATTGTTTTCTATGGGTATGGTTCACACCTTGCCGTATTTCAGCCCGTCTGAACGCGCTACAAAACGGCCTACGCCTGAAAAGGTACATGAGCTTATTTGCGGCGTTTTTGTTGCACGTTTCCATCGGGATACAGCCAAGTAGCCCTCGGAAACGCGCATTTGTCGCTTGTTTTTTTTTACCGCGTATCGCGGTAAAAATGCACGTCACGAAACGCGCAGCAAACGCGCATATTCGATACCCCTCGGTGTGAACAGAGCCTTAGACATAACGGATGCTCAAACAAAGCAATATATTTTGTTACATGGTTCCTGTAAACATGATACAGAATTTCCAAGAGACCCAAAACAAGGAGGACGGTGTTTTTCTAAAACCTATTACACGACCTCAACAAAAGCTGGAGTAACGATACCTCGTACATGGCTTTGCTATTCACCAAAGCTAGATAGTGCCTACTGTGAGCCATGTTGGCTGCTGATCGTAGTTTTATGCTAGGATTTGTAGTCCAGTAAAGCTGATGGTCTTTAGAGGGGCTTATTATTTGTGTTCAACATGTTAATAGTCTTTATTAGTTAGAAAAATCGCTTACATTTTTTTAGATGCCACCTAAATGTAAAAATGGTGCGCAAAAGCGTAAGGAAATGAGGGAAGAACAAAAAAAGATGGCCAAACAACGCAAAATTAATGTATTTCTTCAGGCACCTGATACCAGACCTCATAAAGTTGCTATCTACTCAACCACAAAGGAGAGCACGGGTGTGCCTAGACAGTGTGAGGGCTAATACACCACCACCAAGTCTCGTTGAGGAAACAGGAATAATAGATGATCACAACACTGAGAGTGGAGCCAGCAAACTGTCAGAGGCAATAGAATCAAATGAACCAGGAACCAGTGGACAAGCAAGAAGGGAATCAGAGGACAAGGACAGTAATGAACTACATGTTTGTGAGACATTGGCAGGGGAAACTGACTGTAAGCCCTCAGGGGCAGGGCCCTCCTTACCATCTTGTCTTGAATTGTATTGTGATTGTAATGCCTGCCCTATATTGTACAGCGCTGCGCAAAATGTTGGCGCCATATAAATCCTGTATAATAATAATAATAATTTCAAAATGTGGAACAGATGATGCAGCAAAAACTGTTACCAGCATTGTAATAAAATACCCCACAGATAGAGGCCATTTCCCTTTAGGCCTGGTTCACACCTGTACGTTTTGTAGCGCGTTCAACGCTCTACAAAATGCTCAAACATGAAAATCCCATTGTTTTCTATGGGTATGGTTCACACCTTGCCGTATTTCAGCCCGTCTGAACGCGCTACAAAACGGCCTACGCCTGAAAAGGTACATGAGCTTATTTGCGGCGTTTTTGTTGCACGTTTCCATCGGGATACAGCCAAGTAGCCCTCGGAAACGCGCATTTGTCGCTTGTTTTTTTTTACCGCGTATCGCGGTAAAAATGCACGTCACGAAACGCGCAGCAAACGCGCATATTCGATACCCCTCGGTGTGAACAGAGCCTTAGACATAACGGATGCTCAAACAAAGCAATATATTTTGTTACATGGTTCCTGTAAACATGATACAGAATTTCCAAGAGACCCAAAACAAGGAGGACGGTGTTTTTCTAAAACCTATTACACGACCTCAACAAAAGCTGGAGTAACGATACCTCGTACATGGCTTTGCTATTCACCAAAGCTAGATAGTGCCTACTGTGAGCCATGTTGGCTGCTGATCGTAGTTCACCATCATACACTGCAGCATGGGTAAGCGGGATTAGAGATTGGCGCCATTTAGCAAATAGAGTAACAACTCATGAAAGATCCCAATAACACTTACAGGCATGTATGATAATTCAACAGTGGCGATTGCATGGCACTAGTAGTGAAGAAAATGAAAAAGAAATACAAAAGGCAAAAAACTTCTGGAGACAAGTTTTCGATCGTTTAATTAATGTCACATTAACCTTGGCTATATGTAACCTTCCTTTTAGAGACCACAGGGAGGATTTACAAGATGTGAACAAAGGAAATTTTCTTTCATTTGTAGAGCTCTTAGCTAGATATGACCCAATATTAAAACAGCTACTTGATAAACCAAAAGGTTCGGTTCGCTATTTAAAGGGGTTCTAAACCCTCCGTTTTTTTGCCTATATCTACTGCTAGCAAAAAAACGCTTGAACTGGTTTTAAACTTACCTCGTTATCGCTGCTCGCTCCCGCGCCGAGAATCAGGAAGTGATCGTACGGCCGCAAAGGATCTTGGGGCGGGCGCATGCGCAGTTCTGATTCTCGGCCGGGAGACGAGCAGAGACGCAAGGCAAGTCTATGGACGCGTGCACCCGCATGCAGACACAGCTGGATCGGAGAGACAGAGCAGTCAGCGCTGGATCGGAGTGACGCCGCACCGCTGGAGGGACACATGAAAACATGGGGAAAGAAGAGGAAGATCGGAATAAGAGACATCATTTGAGGTAAGTGCTAACATTTACATGGGGGGGAGGGGGAAAAAAATTGGCTTTAATGTCACTTTAAGTCACAAAATTCAAGATAAAAACATTGAAATGTTATCAAAAAATGTGGAACAAAAAATAATAGATGAAATCAAAGCAGCACCTTTTTCCATCATAATGGACACAACTCAAGATATAACCAAAGTTCACCAGTTAAGCCAAGCGTTATGTGACAATAGAAATGAATGACAACAATAGGCCCAGAAATGTTAAAATCAATGAAACGTTCTTAGGTTTTCTGCCAGTCTCTGACCAAACTGCTGCTGGTCTTGAAAAAGAGATTATTAAGTGCATTGAAGGGAAAAAACTGGATCTTTCGAAATGTCGAGGGCAAGGATATGATGGAGTCTACTCTGGAGTGCAAGCCGGAATTTGCAGAAGGGAACCAAATGCACAATATGCACATTGTGCAGCGCATAATTTAAGTCTTGCACTCAATGACTGGTAAGAATATACCAGAGGTGCGAAACTTTTACGATATCCTTGAAAGACTCTACACTTTTTTTTGCCAATAGTAGCAAACGTTGGGCAATACTGTCTGGGTTGGGAAGTTTGTCTGAGACAGCCGGTAATGTTACCTTAAAAAGGCTAATGTCCAACACGCTGGGCTTCCAGAAATGAATCACTTATTGCTTTAAAGTTACGATATCTTGATATAATGAAGGCACTCTCTAAAATGATGCTTATTAGTGAAAATAAAGAGGAATCTGATGAAGCCTCAAGTTTATTGAAGCTGTTAGGTAAATTTGAATTTGTTTTACTTGTTGTGCTGCAAACAAAGATTCTGGACACTATTGATCCGGTTTCCAAGTGCCTACAGTCTAAGGGCCTGTTCACACGACGTCCGTTTTGTGTGCTGACCGGCTCCGTACGCTGCTGCACTCAAAATGCATCCCAATGTGTTTTATGGGCTACAGTTCTCACGTGCGCAGTCCGTTCAGCTTAAGACAGAAAAAATACTGCATGTCACATTTTGTCAGGTCCGGAAACGGTCAGGATACGCAAACGCGTCGAAAACGCATCAACAGCCCCACTCCAGCAAAAAAAAAAAAAATGCATTAAAAACGCAGCCAATAACGCAATGCATCAGCAGCTCCACGTCTGCTGATCAGGACCTGATCTCATGTGAACAGGCCCTAAAGAAATGCATCTAGAGGCAGCTGCAAAACTCCTTTTGGAATGCTAAAGAATCGCTACAGCTGTTTAGAGCTAATTTTGAGACACTCAAAGACCAGGCTACGAAGATTGCTGAAAACTGGGGTGTTGATGCAAAGTTTGGAGAGAAAAGAAACCGCAGAGTGAAAAAACTGTCGGGTGAATTATGTGAGGACGAAAGACTCAGTGATCCGGAGAGAAACTTCAAAGTGAACACATTTTATGGTTGTTTGGATGTAATCCCGACTCGGCTAAACACCCGTTTTAAAAGTTTGGATGCAACCGTAAAAAAATGTCATGCAATCTTACCACAAAGTAGAAAAAGATGGGTCACCAGCACTCAAAATAATTAAAATGAATAAGTCCTTTTTATTGGACAATTGTGTCACGATAATCAAAAAGAGCCGACGTTTCGGGGCCACGCAGGGTCCCTTCTTCAAGGCAAAAGAAGGTCACAGTGCTGGTGACCCATTTTTTTCTACTTTGTGTTTTGCACGGTGCCATCCGTGGTAGTTACTTTGTTTATTGGCCGGGACTGCTGAAAGGTGTGCGGAGAGCACCCCCACCAACTGCAATGCAATCTTACCAGGCACCCGTTCCAATGTATTCCTATGGTATTTTTTGCTCCAGTTCACATCGCAGCGTGCGGATCTAGAGCAGGTGAAAAAACTGCGGCAAGCCCTATCTTACCTGCTCTGGAACGCATCAAAAACACATGCAAAACGCATCAAAAACGCATGCAAGTGCCTGAAAGCCCATGTTAAACTTTAAAAAAAAAAAAAATTTTTGTTAACCAAAAACGGCCTGGAACGCATCAAAAACGCGGCACAACCCACTGGACTGCGTGTGCAGAAACCTGACCGGATCTGCTCTGCATTTGGTGTGAACAAGGCCTCAGATCAGAGATCTCCAAACAATCTTCTGTGGAAGATTTATCCAAGTTGTTGATAATAGTGTTTTGTCATCTAGTTTTCCTGAAGTGTGTACTGCACTTACCGTATTTTGCGGTCCATAAGACGCACCGGACCATAGGACGCAGGGAGGCCCGGGCGCCTTATGGAGCACTCGACAGACTGTAGCTTCTGACACAGCTTCTATGACAGAAGCTGTGACAGAAGCTGCAGTTAGTGACCGCTGAGACAGGTGGCGCTGTGATTACAGCGCCACGGTCTCAGTGATCACACAGAGCACCTCCGTTCTTCGTCTGCTCTATGGTGATCTCGATCGTCGCCGCTGCTCGGTTTTAATACGAGTGATCTCATTAGATCACTCGTATTAAACAAGCAGTGGCTCCTACTACTCGCCCGGCGCCCGAAACTGCATGTCTCGGGCGTCGGGATTCGCTCCTTTTGGGGGGGGAAAAAGTGCGTCTTATGGAGCGAAAAATACGGTATGTTATTTCTTACCATTCCCGTTACAGTTGCAAGCTCTGAACGTTCCTTTTCTAAGCTTAAGTTAATGAAGAATTATTTAAGAAGCACAATGGGACAAGGAAGGCTTCACGGATTATCACTGTTATCAGTAGAAAATGAAAGGGCAAGGGGCCTTGACTTAGCAAAGATCATTGATGAATTTGCTGAGCGAAAAGCCAGAAGAGTAAAATTCAGTTAAGAAACAAGTCATAACCAACCAATAATATATTACTGTTCTGAACAGAATGTTATATCTTGTTTTGTTTTATAGTATATTTATTTTATTGTTACATTTGCTTACACTGAAACAGGGCTCAGATTTCTCTGTAATAAATAAATATGCTCAAATATTTTTTCCATCTATTTTTTCAACTTTATTTTTTTGTGGTTGCTTCAGGGGGTGTGGATTGGGGAGTTTGTGGGGGTTTTTTTTTGGGGGGGGGGAGGAGGGGGCCCCCCAAAAAAATCTTGCACCCGGGCCTTGTTCCTTAGGTCCGCCACTGAATGGCAGCCACCAATTTCTCCCAATAAAAGTTGATTTTAAAGAATAATCAAATCTTTATCTTTAAATAGAGTGTATGCAGTCCGGCTACATAACAAGTCAAGAACGTGTTGGGTCTCTTATATTATTGTTTGAGTGCTTTACTATATGAAACCGCCCAATGAACTGCGGCTGTGGTCCTCACAGTACTCCAGGAAACAGTGTTGTATGGACAGATGAGGAACTCTATAAACCAGCTTTTCTTAACCCGAGCTCTGTGGAACCCGAAATTTCTTCGAGAGGTTGCGAGGGGTTCCGGAGAAATTTCTGCCTCACATATAAGTAACCATTGACACCAATTATGTTTTTAGCTTTCTGTAAGGGGCAGTACCATTGACACCAATTATGTTTTTAGCTTTCTGTAAGGGGCAGTACCATTGACACCAATTATGTTTTTAGCTTTCTGTAAGGGGCATTCTTCACAGTGACTAGCAATGCAAGGAGGGCATCCTTCCTACTGACCACTAATGTAAAGGGGGCATCATTCTTATTGACCAGCAATGCAAGGGGGGCATCCTTCCTATTGACCACCAATGTAAGGGAGCATCCTTCCTATTGACCACCAATGTAAGGGAGCATCCTTCCTATTGACCACCAATGTAAGGGAGCATCCTTCCTATTGACCACCAATGTAAGGGAGCATCCTTCCTATTGACCACCAATGTAAGGGAGCATCCTTCCTATTGACCACCAATGTAAGGGAGCATCCTTCCTATTGACCACCAATGTAAGGGAGCATCCTTCCTATTGACCACCAATGTAAGGGAGCATCCTTCCTATTGACCACCAATGCAAGGGGGGCATCCTTCCTATTGACCAATGCAAGGGGGGCATCCTTTCTATTGACCAATGCAAGGGGGGCATCCTTCCTATTGACCACCAATGTAAGGGGGCATCACTCATATTGACAACACCAATGTAAGGGGGGCATCCTTCCCATTGATCACCAATGTAAGGAGCATTATTTCCACTTACCATCAATGTAAGACACTTTCCCACTGGCCATCAATGTAAGCGGTCATTCTTCTAGCTAACAACTGATGTTTCTTCCCTCCACCAATCAAGGGGGGGGGGGGGGGGCTTCCTCTTTA